>NC_045432.1:12066671-12135919 GCF_902635505.1 Sarcophilus harrisii | reverse complement strand
CCCAGGATATTTCTGAAACCAGGCCTGAATCAGAGGATTTTAACGCTGTAGAAATGGGTGCCTTGTTCCGAATCTACCTTCTCCACCATCCCATACCCTGGAATGAAGTATATGCTCAAAGGAGGACTTTTACGACTGCAGAGGCAGTTACTTGAGCAAAGGGAGGCTTCACCATGAGGTCAGATGGTCACCGACCAACAGGTATTTGAGATGCCCCACTAATGGCAGATTGGTAAAGTCCATCTGTATGCTTTGGAATGGCCTGATACCAGGGGGCCTTCCTCATTTCTGGACTTGTCATTGGGCCGCCCTATTCGTCCTCTGACAAATAGGACACCCGCTGACCAGTTGCCTGCTAATGTGCTGGCTGGTGCCACTGCAACTTAGCACCATCACACAGGTCTTGGACACCTCAATGACTGTCCTGATATAAATGTGGGAGTACATGTCTCATACCTGCTGTGGTCAGTACCTCTCTGCCATTAGGGAGGAGCCAGTGCCCCTCTTTATCCTCATGAGTGTCAAGGTTCTGGGTTTCCTGCTTCTCTTCTGGGTAAGGGAAGGTGGAGGCATGGAGGCTGAAATACCAGAACTAGCACCATCATCTCCTCCAAATTTACAGATTCCTCTTCTCCAGCCCGTTTCACCTCCTCATCCTCAAAGCAGTTTTCCCTTGTCTCAAATGAATCTCCTCTTTGGTGCTACACATGAATCACTGCAACATTCTTAGGTGACATAAGATTAGTCAAAATTTCAGTGACCAATGCCTGTGTGCCAATCCCTTACCTTCCACACTATTCTTGACTACTTTGCACTCCCATATTTTCCCAAATATGAACATTCCCCATATTTGAATCACTTATATATATATGATTCCATTCTTTCCTTCAAGCAATTTGGAGCTTAATTTAATGCATATAATTCTAGGTTTGGGCTGACCTCTTTTGGCGAGGATCCAGCTTAGACAGAGTCTAGTCCTCCCATCAACAATAGCATATCCATTTTCCTTTTCAATTAACTACTCAGGGATCCATCTATATATGAACCATTGGGCGCCTTCTAACAAGAGACTCCTGCCAGATCTTTTCTAATCTTAGTTTGGTAATCCATCTAATTTAGACAATCATGTTCAAGGTTACGTGTTTCCCCAGGGAAGCGAATAAGAACATGGCTGGATTAGGTCTGGTCTAGTGAGAGAACCAAATCATCTCTTTCCAAGTAAAATTGCTTCATATTTTAAAATCCTTGAATCAGTTAGCCCAGTATTAGCCCTTTAGATTTCAGAATTGATCGAACTTAGTTGCTGGGACATCACTTTCATCAAACTGCCCCAAAGTTTAACTTCCTACCAAAAGTGCTGTGGTGCTTAGCAGATACAAATAGGCCATCCGCTTTTACTCGGGTCTGCTGATGCAACCAAAGGCTACTGGAGATTGTGGCTGCCTTCTAATTGTGCCATCTCCTAAAATACGTTTTTACAAATGAAGACTTCTGCTTGATGGCAAAGTAATACAGAGGTTTAAGTCCCGGGTTAGAGTCAGGGGGCATTCACGCCTGTTTCAGTTGTTTCAAAACTGTTCTCCTTCTGGATCCCGTACTATATCTGGTTTCTCTTCTAACAAATGAGTATATAAAGACTTGACAATAATGCATTTTCATCAGTCCAGGTTCTACAGTACCCCCAGCAATCCTAGAAATTTTCCACAAGAATCCCTCCACCCATTACAGGGGTCCTAATCTCTTTTCCCTTCACTTATACAATGACTTCATCTTCCTCACATTTCACAAGTTCGCAATTTGTCTTGAAATTCTCGGTCCCGTGTCCCTAAATAATTTAACAAACTGATATGGTGACTTGGACAAGGTCCATCTTTCTTCCTTATACAAGAGGATGCATCCATATTGTGAGACGTTCAACAATAAGAAATTTATCTAGAATGCTCCAAGTAGATGGTACATAAATTGAAATAATATATCAATCCATTAAAAAATCAAAGTACATAGAAAATCCCAAACTACATATTGTCCATAAAACATTTCAAAGGACAGAGGCAAAAGCCATTATCATGAGTCCCTTTTTAAATAACTGGCATCAATACAGTTAATTAAACCTTCCTATTTTTACATAAAAGAATCTGAAAAGTTCTTAAAAACATCAATTAAACCTTTTTGAAATAACCCTTTCAAAGTATATATCACATTTCTGATTATATTCTTGAAACACAAAAATATTATGTATCTAAAGACACAAATGTTCAATCAATTAACATCTTGTAAGAGCAGTGTCCCCTTTAAATCAGTTTGCTCTCTTCAGCCAAAAGGGTTTGAAGCTTTCCACTGCTCTCTCCCCCTGCAAAAACACATCCTGTCTCACAGCCGTCTCTCTCTGATCCTTCTGACTAGATGCTCCATTTAAACTACTAATTGCTTATGTAAATCAATCTCTCTTTTCCCTTGTCTTTAAATCACCTTTTTTTAAACTTTAAACTTTAAGGAATTCACAATTAATTTTAGACAGAATTTCATAAAACTTATAATATAGTTTACAAATTGCAACACTTTTAAAAGCGTAATATACATTTTAAGTAGGGAGATACAAACACTGGCCTCCCCTAAAGGTATACTACTGGCATTTGTTTTAATAACAATAATTTTGAATTTCAATTTGAAGTCAACAAATAATATAAAAAAAAGAAAAGTTTTCTTTCAGTTGTAAAGGCCACAATATTCAAACAATTCTTAAGATTTTTACCCAAAATAAATTTAACATGTGCAAGGCCACAGTAAAAATTATTTCCCCCAATTTCAATTTTATTTCAATTTCAAAATTATAGTATCTTTTAAAAATATAGTAAGTTCCCCAAACTCTTAATCAAATGTCGCAGACAAACAATTACCCATTTTAGTCTTCTTAAACGCTCTGTTCTCTAATTTCATAAAAAGCAAACTTGCTACTAATGATTTTTCTTTTTTCTCCTGGTACAATTTTTTTTAGAAACACGCTTGGATTTTCCCACAGGTCCAAGAAGTCAGAAGGCCCGTGTTCAGCTATTTACTTCTCGTAATCTATTTTATTCCTCCTTCCAATATCTGCAGTTTCTTGTTTCCAACATACTAATTTAAAATTATTTTAAAATTAGCCATACTTTAGTTCATGAGATTTCCTGGAAATCTACCTAGATATTCCATTCAAACTTCTTTTCTTTAGTAAGTCAGGAAGAGTTAAACACAGATCCTTGTAACCTTAAACATTTTTTCTTTTCTCTCCCTCCTCCCTTCTCCCACAAAGCTGAAGCGAAGTTGAGTAAAGGTAGAGGGAGAGAAAAAGGCCACTAAACCCTCTTTTCTTCCTAACCCACTGCCTGCAACACAGAGGCTGGGTTCTTATCTCTTATGAGCTTGCTAACTTTTGACACAGAACAGAATGCAAAGCAGACAAACATACACACACAGTCAGACCCAGGAGCTCTATTTTCTTGAATTTCTAGCTAACGTCTGACATACATCTTTGGACTGCTTCTGTCCCATTTACAACAATTTCGAACCAAGTTGTCCAGCTGAGATCCTTCATTACCTCATGCCTGCAGTCATGAGAGAAGGCCTCCTTAGAAAGTCCCAGCACCGTTGGGTCCCATGGCGATCCACCCAAAAGCAATTTTGGAGGCTAGTCCTAGGGTCTCCCTTATTGTGTAGACCCCAGACTTTCCAAGCTCACCTCAAGAACACGTGTTTCTTTTCAGACTGCCATTGGGCTGTCAGGACTCTATTTCTCTTTTTCATCTTCAATTCTGCTTCTCACTGAATATCTCTGCCTCAAGTTGTTTGTCAGAGAGGGAGGGAGACTACACACTCAGAGCCAGAGACTACAGAAAAACTAGCCATGGGTGCGCCTATCCCCGTTCGGTGAGGGCAGCCGTCTCCCAAAGACTCATCGGACTGAGCCCCATAACTGTGAGGGATAGAAATCCTATCCAAAGATCATTACTCAGAGACCTCTCAAAGAAAAAAAAGCAGAAAAGTTGTTTATTTAATTAATTCTCATGAGAATAAGCAATTCCACCTCAAGGAGGGAGAGAGAGAGCTCACAGTAGAAGGGCTAAAGAAGGGGATAAGGTATACAGTTTTTATAGGGTTTAGATACAAAGGATTACATCATGAATTGGAGAACATTAAGAGATAGGTGGCCCCCTACCCCTTAATTGGATGTTATTCGTGCCAAAAACAGCAGATTCCTAGTTCTGGGACAAACCATACATCAGGCAACTAATTGGCCAGATGTTGGTAACTTGAACAGTGATAAATGTCATCATTTGAGGTTAAATACATATGTCTAAAATCTAAGTCTATATTGGCTACCACTCAACATACCCACACATGTCACAGAGACCTAGAGAAACTAAAAATACAGAAGAGGAAGTTAAATGTCCTTGGAAGTTCAGCTGCTGGAAGTTCTTCACCTTATCTTTACTACATACAGCTGCTGGAAGTTCTTCAACTACACACACACACACACACACACACACACACACACAGGAGGCTACCCCAAGGAAAAGCCTAGCAAAGATCTCTCAGCTGGGGGTTGAGAATTAGTATACTTTTATGAGTGGGGAGGAGGAAGGTCAGGGATGTCTGAATACACTGGTGGGTCTGGATAGGATGGAGGGCTGCAAGAAACCTCAGAGCTCAAGTGGTCCAAGCTCCTTTGGGAAAAAGAGTACCTGAGGCCAAGAGGAGGGCAGGGACATGGCCAAGGTCACACAGCCAGTAGGAGGCAGTCCCAGGTCTGGAGCCCCTGTGTCTCTTGCCAGCCAGGCCAATTGGCTTCCATCTTGGCCTCTCCTTCCTCTGACAGCCAAACTTGTGGACTGGTCCCTGGTAATGGGCTCCACAAAATCAGGTGGACAGCTTCTGCTTAGAGCTGAGGGTTCTGTGAATCATCAGTTAGGACTGTTGGGTTAAGGGAAAAGCAAACCAGGCTCTGATTCACCCCTCAGCTTGGGGCCATCCTAGGATGCACCCATGGCAGAGTAAGCCTGATCAAGTGCCATGTCTTCCCTGAATGATTTGTTTCCATTTGTGGAAAAAAAGGGAATGACCCCTACTTCCTTCCCTCATAACCCTACTTGAACATTTCTCCAAGGCTTGGAGGAATTAGCCCAATCCAGGTCCACTTTTCCTGTCCTCAGAGAACCCCCACTTTTGTGAGTTGAAAAATATGCCTTGTACATTCCCAGTGTGTTAGCAGTAAGCAAAGCCTTGGTCAAAGGAAACAAACCCTGGAGAGGCAGAGGTCAAGAACTGCTTGGTGGAGGTGGGTTAAGTAGCACTGGGACTTTCACTGATGGGAAGGCAAGCACACATCATCAGTCTCATGGACATTTATTCCTAAGATTGATACCTGTTTTAAACAACCTGAAGAGGCCAGAAGCGGGAGCCCAACCCACTTGTTTCATAAAATGAGTCCAGAATTATAGGAGAACAATCAACCTCACCAGGAGAATTATAAACACTTCCTCCACATGCCCAAACTGAATGGAGCAAATAATGTAATTATGAGAAAGGAAAGGAAAGCACAACATAGAAAGATGTGGCCTGCATTCAACACACATATTCCAACATATTCCACATAGTCCAACATATTCCAAGGTCGGAGCAATGATGGCACAGAGATTGGGATGGATGTTAGGACATATACATAGTCATAGAGAGAGACACACAGAAACAAACATCAATGGATGAAAAGTTGAGGGGATGTGTTAGGACTGACACAGACACAAATATATGCAATCTTACACTTTCACTGCCACCGGTGCACCAGTGAAGGAAGACTGAATGGGATGAACGTCTGCACAAACACATATTCTGACGTAGAAATACTCCTACCCTTACAAATCCACAGTTATGACCACTCAATAAGTAATTTGATAAAGAATTGTCAATAATTATCACTAATCACAGGACAAAAGATGATCTCCAAGTGGCTTCAGAAATCTCTGAATCACTTGGGACAGACAGCACAGTCAAAGGCAAGACAAGCTGATGCTTACCTCCTAAGGAAAAATCTTCTGAAAAGGCTGGTGGGATGTTTAAAAATATTGCCTTGTAAATGAGGACTCCCGTCTTCCATTTGTATATTGACATGTCCAGGACTCACTTCTGCACAGATCATATCTCAGCATTAATATGTTCTCTGGAGCGAGAGTTTTCTTGTATGCTCCTGGTTATTCATATGTCAGTGTTCGTATATCCACTCTATATGTTCATACATACATATATACAAGTAATCATTTACTCGCTGCTGGTAAATAATTTTGTCTCTTGTATTCCCCCTATATTCTCACATTTCATCATTTACTGACTCTTTCTGTATTCCTATATGATACTCATTTCTGAGTACTCATTTACATCCAATTCCTCATTTTCTGTCTCTATTCCTATATATGATTACTAATATACTCATAGTATGGAGATACAGGAGTCTTCCTATATTCTCTAACAAGGAGAGAAGTAGTAGATACTATGAGGAATATAGAGAGGATATCAGAGAACTCTCATCCCTGTATAGAAATAACAAATACGGGGCAGCTAGCTGGCACAGTGGATAGAGCACCAGCTCTGAAGTCAGGACTCGAGTTCAAATTCAGACACTTCATACTTCCCAGCTGTGTGACCCTGGGCAAGTCACTTAACCCCAATTGCCTCAGCAAAAAAATATATATACATGCATATATGCATACATCCACACACACACACAAAGAACAAGGAGAGTCATTCATAATGAGGAATAGAGAGAAACAGAGATAATGACTATACAGAGGAAATATATGAGTACTTAAGGAAAAGAATATAGAAAGCCCAGGAGCTTGAAGGAGGAGGATGGGGGGCCATCTGCACAAGCAGCAGGGGGTTGCAGGGCATCAGTCCTGGTCCCTGAGGTCCTCCCCCTTCCTGTCCAGCTCCCTGAAAGATCACAGCGGAATCTCTGCTGGCAGTTCAAGCTACCTTGGTGGTAGAAATGGAGCTTGAGAATTTGGTTGGGAGGAATAGCTTAATAAGGTGTTTGGGAGAAGAGAGAAGGGCAGGGCAGGAGGAAGAGGAAAATGAGCCCTCCAGGCTGTGTGAGGGGGGATTCTACTGCAGAGAAAAAGGTGACCAGGCTGTTTGGCAAAAGCCAATGAAGGAAGGGGCAGGTTTAGTGTGAGGGAAATTCCTGCCTAGCCAAGGTGAGCCATGACATCACCGGCCATTGGCTCTCAGTGGCAGTTGGGAGGTGGGGGGAATGTAGGGGGGCACCTTTCCCAGGCACAGGTCCCCTGGTTGGGTCTCCTGAGGAGTCAATATCTGATTGAAAATGGATATCTGCAAGGTGAGAGAGGCCAGGGAACCTGCCCCCAAACCATCTTCTGACTCATATGTGCTAGCATATTTCAACATTTGTAGAGCTTTTCTATATTCCTACATGAATAGCTCATAGATGAGTAGTCTTTCACTCCTTATTCCTCTGCAAAGAAATACCTTTATTCTCTGTCTCTGTTCTTATATGCTCTAGACATGCCGTCAGGAATCTTCATATATTTCTCGACTGGGGAGAGAAACAATATTTTAGGAATATAGAGAGGTTATGGGAGTTCTCCATAGATAATGAGAATGTGTGTGTGAATAGAAAAAATATGGGTACTCATAGATATGAATAAAGAGTTAATATCTATGTAGGAACAGAGATTATTACTGTTTGTGAAGTGATAGAATAATCCTTACAAATGAATTTATAAAAGAACAAATTATTGTACATAGGAATGAAGAGAAATAATCTGAGTAGCTCTATGTAATGTTCTCTTCTCTAAAATATAATATTCTCTGGGAACAGGTTTGTTGGGGGGGCGCTTCTGGAGGCAGTAATAATCACCTCAACTGCAGCCAGGAGTTAAAGTTCAGATCCTTTATTGTCTCTTCCAAAATAGCCCAGTTAGCTTTCTTAGAGGCCTAGCTCTCTCCTTGATTCCGAGAGCTCTTGCCGCTAGTCCTTTGTCTCTTCCAGCTTCTGCCTCTAGTTCCCTCCGAATCCAAAGCCTCCAGCCAGCACAGGGGTGGAATATGGAATGAATCTGTCTTGCCTCCGAGAGTGGGCTCCTCCTCTAGCGGGCTTGTCCTTCTGACTTGTAAATCTCCCAACTGAATCCTGGCTCTGAATCTCCTGGAGCTTCCAGTGGGCTTGTCCTTTTATATGCTCTTTTAGAGATGTGAATTCTTGCAGAACTCTAACAAGTACTAAGCACATTAGTGAACCAGAGAAGTGCTGAGCACCATGCTAAAATTAGACAACCGACTTAGCACCTTGGAAGAATCCTAACAGCTATGTACATATATATATATATATATTGTCTTCCTATATATGACTTGTCATATATTCTCTATGCATTCATTTATATGAGTATGAAGTATTTATAAGAATACTCTTTCCTATGTGAGTATACATAGATGAATATTAGAATATTTATAAATGAAATCTACAATTTATTTCCCACATATAGGATAATATAATGTCTTGTGTGTAGTCCTATTCATAGACACAAAAAATACACAAAATTCAGGGGTTTTGAGGAGGGGCCGAGGAACATCTGCACAACTGGGCATCAATCCCAGTCTCTGGGGTTCTCTTCCTCCTTCTCACCTTCCACAATTACAACAATCAAGAACCCCCATGGCAACTTGAGCCACCTATAGCAATGGTAGGGGAGGCAAGTAGTGAGAGAGATTATTTGAGGAGGGGAATTGAGCAGGAAAAGTTGCTTGTGGAAGGAAGGCTGACTCCTGAAACAGATGATTCCAAATCTGATGAGGTCAGTGGAAGGAGGGTGTTGGTGATTTGATGATTCCTGCCTTAGAGGTGGTGCTGACATCAATGAGCATCGTTATAGTTCAGGGGAGAGAGGGGTGTCTTGGTCACTAGCTCAGCTACATGAGGATCCCAAGAGATGAGAGGTATTATCACAACCTGAACTGATGGATATCTATCCTCTCAATCATCCCTGCTGCCAATAGCCTGAAGAGGCCAGAAGCAGGAGCCAAATTCAATTATTTGTCAAAATGAGGTCAGAATTATAGAGAGGAATTTCAACACTTCCTCAATAGGCTCTGCATTGAGACCCAAATTTGGAACCAAAATATCTTGAGGAAAGCACATGTGCCCTACATGAAACATCCTCCAATCTATATTAAATGATAGAACAGGGTTTGGGATGGAAGTTAGGATATAAGCACACACACATACTGATACACACAAACTCACACACAAACACACTGATGAATCAAAGCACAAAGAGTCCATGAGATTAATTTAGGACATACACACCCATAGAAACTCAGGCTCCAGACTTACACTAATGCACCAGTTTGGGAACATAAATAGGATGGAAGTTTGGAGAACCACTCATACTCACCCAGAAACAAATACTTCCACTCTCACAGATACACATATATGCTTGTAAACCCTCAATCAATTATTTGATAAGGAATTTTAATGTATATCAATCAACTATCACTGTATGGACACAAAGAGGTCTTAAAATGCCTTCAGAAATATCTAGCTGACTTAGGAAGTAGAAAGGACAGCCAGCCAAGGCAATACAGGCTAAGCTTCATTCTGAAAGAAATTTTATGGAAAAAGATGATGGAAGATTTATACATCCCCTCATAGATGAAGAATTCCTATCTTCCACATAATTTGATACAGACAAGTCTAATCCTCTTCTCTCTATAGATCCATGCATCTGAATATCACTATGATCTGTTTATAGATCAATGAATGTTCATCTATACTCATGGTTATTAATATTTCAATACTCAAATATCCTATCTATATGTAAATATATATACATATGTAAATACATATGGGTTCCCTATACTTTGTTCAGTCACATCTATAGATGAGCGATTATGTATTCTGGCATCTAAATAAGTATATTTAGACTATATATGGTCTCTTCACTCATTTAATATTATTCATGTATTCTTCTATATATTCCATACGTGAACACTCATACAGTCTTTCTACATGTCTCTACAAGTATTTGAATCATGAGTATGTCCCTCACTTTATGTTCCTCTCTGTATTTGCTACCCTAATTCTCTGTCTAGAGTTTTCTATATAGTTCTATGTGTGCTCAGAGACAGTAGGGTACATATATTCTATCTTAGGATGAGAAGCATGCAATGCTGTCAGGAATAGAGAAAGTCTATGAGAACACTAATAGTTATAATTAGGAATATAGGGGGATTATTACCAATAAACGATCTAAATACATGGCTTCTCATATGGATGAATAGAGTGAATCTATGACTACTCATTGAGGTAGAAATAGAATGATTTCTAATGTTTGAGAGGAAAGTGAATTTATAAATAATATGATTTATAGAAAAAAAAAATTGAGTGCTTAAACCAGGAACGAAGAGACAGAATGTGAAACACAGAAGACATACACGATACTATAATAGATACATAAATATTCACATACACACACATACTGTGTCTTCACATATATTCATATATGTTCATCTATATATCACATATCCTCTATATATTTGATATAATTATGCGTTTATGATTTATCGAAGACTGTAGTATATATTAGATATAGATGAATTGAAAATATAAATGAAATATAAGTTCTTCACTTTATATAGTATTATATCAGTACTCATAAAAAAATTTCCAGAGAATGAGGGATTACTCCCTTCCATGAATATACAGGGAAATATTTCAAGCACAGGAATGAGGATGAGCACAAAGCCCAGGAGTTTTGAGGAGGGGACAAGGAGCTGTCTGCAGGGACAGCAAGGAGTTGTAGGGCATCAGTCCCGGTCCTGCCTTTCCCTCCTGCCCGGCTCCCTCAGTGACAAGTCAGGGAACCCAGAAGGCAGCTAGAGCCACCTGTAGTGGCTGTGGGGCAGAGGTAAATGAGTCCGAAAGTTATTTGAGGAAGGGAGATTGAGCAGGAAAGAGTGTTTAGGAAAGGAAGGCTGACTCCTGGAAAACGGATTTGATACAGAAATCTGGTGAGGACCAGTGGAAGGAGGAGTTGGTGATTGGACAACTGTTGCTTTATGAAAGATCAAGATCGCACTGATGTCAACAAGCATCAGGGCTCGGTGTAGAGGCACCTTGCCCAGACTTAGCTCACTCTAGAAGACCCCAGAGTATAGTGATTATCTAAGGTGCCTAAAGGCCCTGAGGCTCAGAGCCCTGAGCAGGAGGAGACAGTGGTCAGGAAAGCATAACTCCAGGCCATACTTCTTCCAATAAAAGGAAACAGTCCAGTAGTTCAGAAGGGACTTTGTCTTCTCCCAGCACTGAGGCTTCGAGTGGAACAGTCCCTGTGAGTTGGGGGTGAGGATGGGGCGCCAGTGTGGGTAGTGAGAAGATTCCTCTGATTCAGGAGGTAGGTCCAAGCAGTGGTTCTCAAAGTGTGGTGCAGTGAATCCTGGAGGTCTTTGAAATCCTTTCAGAGGGTCTACAAACTTAGAATTAGGGTTTTTCTATTTATGATAAATATCTATTATATAACCATATAAACAAAACTCTTTGGACATATTCTCAATAGTTGTTAATATCTGAAGATACTGAGAAAAGATTTGAGGACGACTGGTCTAGAGGTTAAGACTTAGTGCAGAACTGTGGGTTAGTTCCCCAAGAGAAAGCATTAGACTAGCAAGGGTTTCTCTGTCCTGAATTGGTGATTACTTTATTATCATTGTGGGGGAAGGATTCTGGCCATAGGTAGAATCTATTAGTTTATAGAGTTGGGATTTTCTTCATCTCTCCCTCCCCCTCTATGATAGCAAGACAATCTTATTTGAAAGCTTATATATGTACAATCATTTTAAACATAATTCCATATTAGTAATCTTATGAAAGAAAAATCAGAATAAACGGTAAAAAAAAAAACAAGAAAAAGGGAGAAAAATCTGCATGCAATTTCAATAGTTCTTTCTCCGGATGTGTATGGCATTTTCCATTTCAAGTCTACTGGAATTGTCTTAGATGATTCTGTTGCTGAGAAGAGGGTCATCTATTATAGCTGATCATGACATAATGTTGCTGTTACTGTATATAATGTTCTTATATTAGCCATATTATATTATGTTATCCAAGGGATAAACTGGAGAGATTGTATGGAAAGGGATGCTGACTCAAGGAGAGGGATGGTGGGATGTCTGCTGAGGGCCAGTGGAAGGGAAGGTTGGTGGTAGAGGACTTTTGTCTCACAAAGTAAGCTGCTATCACCAGCCATGGTACTCATTAAGGGTCCACTTTCCCCAGACTGAGCTCTGCTTGGCTCCTGGCTACATGAGGATTCAATGTTCTCAGAGTTCTTAGAGAAATGCCAGGGGACCAGTACTAAGACCCACTAAGGCTTCAGCTCCTGAGCATGAAAATAAGTGGTCAGGAACCATCAGCCCCAGACTCCAGGACTCATTCCCAAGATAAGGAAATGGGGCCTAACTGGTCCACTGGGAGACCTTATCCTACTACCCTCCTGGGTTCTGAAGAGGGACAGTCTGTGGTATGGAGGGAGAAGGAGGCAACTCGAGTTCTGAAGCAGGTCCAGGGAGAACCATAGATTTTTATTTAATCTTTAGGTTAGAAAAAAGCACAGAAAGTGCTGACAGAAGGCTGCCACAAGGAAAGCATTAGACCAGCAGGGTTTTCTCAGCGAGTTGAGGATTAGTTTTAGTAGCATTGTGTGTGGGGTGGAGTACTGGCTTTCTATGGGTTTATAGGCTGGGATAGGATGGAAGGCTATAAGACACTTCAGAGATCATCTGGTCCAAACTATTCATTTGAGAAAAGAGTAGCTAGTTCAAAGGTAGGACAGGGATATGGCCAAGATCACACAGCAGTTAAAGGAGCAGACCCAGGCTTTGAACTACTTCTCTCTTTCCTTCCAGGTTGACTGGCTTCCATCTTGGCCTCTTGCTCCTCTGAGAGCCAAGCTTCTTAGATGAAGGTCCCTGGAAGGCACTCTGAAGCAGGTGAGCTGGCTCCCCATGGGACTGGGGTTGAGGGAGTCTTCAGTAGGGCTGTGGGGTTAAGTAAAAGTAATCCTGTAGAGGGTCACAGACAGTGGGGAAATTCTGAGTGAGGTATAAGACCTTCAGCCCAGTGGGAACCTGCTGACAAGTCTGGTTCGGCTCCCCATCCTCCAAGGGCTCTAGGCCTTTCTGAGAAGTCAAGGGCAGGGTGACAACCTGTGTTGAGATTGAAGCAGAGGGATAGCAGGTTGGCAAACTCACATAATAGCAAGTTGTTTATCTGAGTCCCATGCACACGGTATATAATAGGCAATCCAGGTTTTTGTTACATAAGCATATGAGGGTATGAAAAGGGGAAAGTCCTTGGAATAAACAGACTCCATTTTCCACCATCCTCAGAATCCCACCTCATCACTTCTCCATTAAGACAGTATATTTTCAACCCAGCATGGAGGCTCTAGAAAGCAGGACACAACATAATCCCATATTATATCCCTCAACTTTGGGCCAAGCCTAGGATACACACTTTCCTGAATGAGCCTTAGCAAAATCTATCCCTTCAAGAATGGGTTTCTTCCATTGGTGAAATAGAGGATGACTCTACCTCCCTCACTCAGAGCCCTACTTGAATATTTTCTTGGAGTTTAGAGGTGATAGCCTGGGCAAGATCCTGTTTTCTGCTCTCAGAGAACTCCCAGTGCAGTGAAGGAAAGGGACAAGGAAAAGGTTCTCCCTTTGGTGAAGCATGACAAGAACTGCTTGTAAAAGGCCTAGTTGAAAATTGGTGAAATTTCAGCTGTATAAAGGATACTACTTGAAAGCTGCAGAAGAGGGGCTCTGGGAGTCAGAGTGGGACAGGAAGAACAAATAACCCTTAGGTAGAGCTCAGGTCCCTTCCTTTCCAGCCCTGGAAGCTCAGTGGGAGTTCTGTCCACCAAGGAAGAGAATTCTCCCTAACCTTCACAAATCAGCTTCATGGATATCCCTCAGATTGTCCTCTGCCAACACCTGAAGGCCAGAAGAAGGTGTCAAATAAAATTGAGTAAAATGAGGCAGAAGTATAGGAAGAGCAACTCAACCAGGAGGATACAAACACTTCCACAGTAGACCCTACTATTTGGAGCTAATACTGTAGTTATTAGAAATCTAAAGGAACACCCTCCAATCTGTTAACAATGATGGAACAGGGTGCAGAATGAAGTTAGACACACCACACATACACACAAACACACATACAACACACACACCCACTAGATGAAGCCTCAATCACTATCTGATAAAGAATTTTAATATATATCAATTAGAATCAATGTGAGGATGCAAATATTGGATGGACTTAGGAAGTGGAGATGATAGTCAAATATCAAAGTCTGGGAGCCTGATCCTAAGGAAAATCTAATGGAAAGGGATGATAGGAAATTTGATGAATCCCTGATAGATGAAATTCTTGTCTCCATGTGATTTTGATATAGACAAGTAGAATCTATTCTCTCTACAAGTCCATACATTTGAGTATTACTTGCTCTGTTTATGGATTGAATGAGTGAATACACTTCTATACTCCCCATTTATTCGTATTGCAGTACACAAAGATCCTTTCTATAAATGAATCAATATCTATATCTCTATCTATTTATTTTATATAGATGGCCTTCCTATATACCATCTATAGTCACATATAGAAGTCATGTATTCTGTCATCTAAAAAGTATATTTAGAGCATTTACATATGGTCTCTTAGGATTTATTTACTATTATTCATATATTCTTTCTATATATTCACCTTCATGAACACATCTAGTTTTCTATATTTCTCTGCTAGTACTTCAGATATGAATATACCCTCACTCCCTATTCCTTCCTGTACACCTACCTAATTCTCTGTCCAGAATCTTTTATAGGTTCTATATGTGCTCAGAGACAGAAATCTTCATATATTCTGTCACAGGCAGATAAGCATACAATACTTTTAGGAATGAGAGAGGATATAGGAGAACTCTTACAGATCATAGATTAACAAGGGTATAGAAAGCATTATTTTTATTGAAGCTTTTATTTCAAAACAAATGCACGGATAATTTTTCACCACTGACTCTTGCAAAACCTTCTGTTCAATTTCCCCCTTCCCTCCACCCTCTCTAGATGGCAAATAATCTGATATATGTTAAACATGGTAAAAATATTTGTAAATCTGATATAGGCATATGTATTTATACAATGATCTTGCTGCACTGTTGTGATACGGGATCCACCTGCCAGTGGCTGCTGAAGGTCTAACTCAGACCTGTAGAATGGATCTCTTCATGTGAGAGGATGATGATGGTACTAGGAGACCTAGAGGCAGTTGCTGTTCTCTGACCTCTTTCCTCTTCCCTCTGCCTCTAATTTATCTCATTCTCAGTCCACAAGCAACACCTGTGTCAGTAAAGGCTGCCTTTCAACTCCTTCAGTTGTAGAGGCTCTAGGAGACTTGACCTGCTGCTTCCTGTAGACATGGTCCTTAACACTGCACAAGAAGAATCAGATCAAAAAGGGAAAAATTGAGAAAGAAAATGAAATTCAAGCAACAAAAAAATAGTGAAAATTGTATGTTGTTATCCACACTCAGCTCCACAGTCGTCTCTCTGGTGTAGATGGTTCTCATCACCACGAGATCATTGGAACTGGTCTCGTTGTTGAGAAGAGCCACATCCATCAGAATTGATCATCATATGATCTTGCCATTGCCATGTTTACAATGAAATCCTGGTTCTGCTCATTTCACTTAGCTTCAGTTCATGTGACTGTCTCCAGGCCCAGAGAAAGCATTATTACAAATATATTTTTAAAAGGAATATGGTTGCTCATATAGATGAATAGGGTTAATATATGAGTAAACATTTTGGTAGAAATACAATGATTACTAATGTTTCAGAGGAGATAGAATTTATCAATAATATAAATTAATTTACAGAAAGAAAAAAATGAGCACTCAAACTCAGGAATGAAGAATAAGAACATACATACACATACACTATACACAAATATATTTCATATATATATATATATAAGATGTATGTTTATATCAGGAAACAGGGTCTGTTCAATATATGAGTTGATATATCTATATTCTGAATATGAATTGGCATGTTAACTAATAGAAATTAACAAGTAATACTATATGAATCCAATAGATGAGAATATAAACAATATTGATGAAATCAGAGTCATTCCTTAGTTAATACTTGAGTTAGAATAATATGATATATATTATATATATATATATACAGCATCTATTTAACCATTATAAGGTCATAGTATCTAATGAGGACTAGAGAAAGACTGAATCTCCCTTCCAATGAATATACAGAGAAAAATTTAGTCCTCATGATAAATATGTACTATAAGCCAAGTTTTGTAGTTAGAACAGTCACCTAGCTATAGACAACAGCACGTGGGATAAGTCGATCTGGTCTCTAAGTTAATAGACCACAGTCAGGAAACATGATGGCAACCAAACCTGTATAGTTTGTGCTGAGAATAATAGAGAAGGTCTTAGAAGAACCTAAAGATCTAGCGAAAAGAGTGGTTAGAAGGAATGACCCTGAGCAACTTTAGGAAGTGCTGGTTATAGAAATAACCTAATAAGTCGATCTAGTATAGGAAGAAAAGACAATAGTCAGAGTTCGAGAAGATTCATCTTCAAACGTAGTGATCTGACTGGGATCAAATGGAGAAAGGTATTGTAGGAGACTCATCCCAAGGGAACTGACATCAGAGACATTGTGAGTAGAGGCTTCACTGCAAGATTACAGCCTACTCTGATTCATCCACTGAGATTAGAGGTCTGAGACGAATCTGAGAGTTGGAAAGCTCATTAAGCCACCTTGAGTCAGGCCTGAGCACATGACTGTGGCCAAAATGACATATTCATCCCAGACTACATCTATCCTTATTTAGGCATCCCAATCGACTCACACAGGACTTATGTCTCTATCCATCAGGAGCTCTGAGAAAATACAGTCAACAGATTGGGAGGTACTCAGTATGGAAAAGTCAAAAGAATCAGTTATCTAATTTTCAAGGGAATTAATGAAAAGCAGACTCAAATGATGGTGGCTTAGCTGTCCAGAAACATTAGAAATACATTATCAGTGGAAGCAGTTACCAAAACTATTTGGTATTGGCTAAGGAATAGATTAGTTGATCAGTGGAATAGATTGGGTTCAAGGGATAAAACAGTCAACAAATATAGCAACCTAGTCTTTGACAAACCCAAAGATCCCAGCTTTTGGGATAAGAACTACTGTTTGATAAAAATTGCTGGGAAAATTGAAACTAATATGGCAGAAACTAGGCATTGATCCATACTTAACGCCGTACACCAAGATAAGGTCAAAATGGGTTCATGACCTAGGCATAAAGAATGAAATTATTAATAAATTAGAGGAACACAGGATAGTTTACCTCTCAGACCTGTGGAAGGGAAGGCTCTTATGACCAAAGAAGAACTAGAGATCATTACTGATCACAAAATAGAAAATTTCAATTATACCAAACTGAAAAGTTTTTGTACAAACAAAACTAATGCAGACAAGATTAGAAGGGAAGCAATAAACTGGGAAAATATTTTTACACTCAAAGTGTTCTGATAAAGGCCTCATTTCCAAAATATATAGAGAATTAACTCTAATTTATAAAAATCAAGCCATTCCTCCAATTGAAAAATGGTCAAAGGATATGAACAGACAATTCTCAGATGAAGAAATTGAAACTATTTCTAGTCATATGAAAAGATGCTCCAAGTCATTATTAATCAGAGAAATGCAAATTAAGACAACTCTAAGATACCACTACACACCTGTCAGATTGGCTAAGATGACAGGAAAAATAATGATGATTGTTGGAGGGGATGTGGGAAAACTGGGACATTGATTCATTGTTGGTGGAGTTGTGAACGAATCCAACCATTTTGAGAGTAGTTTGAACTATGCTCAAAAAGTTATCAAACTGTGCATACCCTTTGATCCAGCAGTGTTACTACTGGGATTATATCCCAAAGAGATTATAAAGAAGGAAAGGACCTGTATGTGCACGAATGTTTGTGGCAGCCTCTTTTGTAGTGGCTAAAACTGGAAACTGAATGGATGTCCATCAGTTGGAGAATGGCTGAATAAATTGTGGTATATGAAAATTATGGAATATTACTGTTCTGTAAGAAATGACCAACAGGATGATTTCAGAAAGGCCTGGAGAGACTTACACGAACTGATGCTGAGGAAATGAGCAGGACCAGGAGATCATATATACTTCAACAACAATACTAGATGATGACCAGTTCTGATGGATCAGGCCATCCTCAGCCACGAGATCAACCAAATCATTTCTAATGGAGCAGTAATGAACTGAACTAGCTATACCCAGAAAAAGAACTCTGGGAGATGACTAAAAACCATTACATTGAATTCTAGTCCCTATATTTATGCACATCTGCATTTTTGATTTCCTTCACAAGCTAATTGTACAATAATTCAGAGTCTGATTCTTTTGTACAGCAAAATAATGTTTTAGTCATGTATACTTATTGTGTATCTAAGTTATATTTTAATATATTTAACATCTACTGGTCATCCTGCCATTTAGGGAGGGGTGGGGGGGTAAGAGGTGAAGAATTGGAACAAGAGGATTGGCAATTGTTAATGCTGTAAAGTTACCCATGTATATATCCTGTAAATAAAAGGCTATTAAATTTAAAAAAAAAAAAGATGTATATTCAGAAACACAGTCTGTCTTCACATATATGAGTTGTCATATTCTCTATATTCTTTGAATTATGAATTTGTGACTTAATAGAAATAGACCAGAGTAATATATATGAATCCATATAGATGAATATAAACAAATATATAGATGAAATATGAGTTCTTCACTTAGTTTAGTATTATTTAACATATATATATATATATATATATATATATATATATACACACACACTACCTTATAAAGAGTCATGAAGTATTCATAAGGAGGACTACAGAAAGAATGGGGGAATTCTCCCTTCCATGAATATACAGAGAAAATATTTGAGTCCTCATGGATAAATATGTACAAAGCCCAAGGGTTTTGAGGAGGGGAACAGAGGGTCACCTGCACAGACAGCATGGCGTCAGTGGGCATCAGTCAGGATCCCTGGGGTCCTCTCCCTCCCCGGTTTCCTTAATGACCACAGTCAGGAAACCATGATGGCAACTCCAACTACCTGTAGAAGTTGTGTGTGAGGGGGAATTAATCTGAGAAGTTCTGTGGAAGAAAGTAAATGAACAGGAAAAGGAGGTGGGAGAGGAATGACCCTGAGCAGGTGGGGCTGCAGGAAGAGGAAAGTAAGCTTGAGAAGGACTGAAGGGAAGGGGAAAAGGAGAATAATGGGATTTCAGGAGAGGGATTCTGTCTTCAAGGAGACCAATGAGTTGGATACCTCCTGGGGACCAATGGAGGGAACGCCGGGATTGGCTGGAGGTAGACTCTCCACCAAGGTTGGGCACTGACTTCAGGAGCCATTGCTGGTCAGCAGGGGCTTCACTTTGCCAAGATTCAGCTCTACTTCCTGATTCATCCCCGAGGACTCCGAGGGTTGAGAATGGATATCTGAGAGGTGAGAAAGCCTCAAAGCCCACCTGGTCTAGGTTCCAGCATTTAAAGGTGGCCGGGGTTTTTCCCAAAAGGACTCCCTTCCCGGTAGAAAGGGCCCAATGCTAAAGGTTTTTTTCTCCTTTCCCCTCCCCTTTGGGGCTCACTGAATTATCCCTCCGTTTGGGGGGAAAGAAAGAACCCCAGCATTCAATTTTTAGGGTTGTAACCGGGCTGTGAGGGGCGCCTCAAGGGAAACATTAAAAAGGGTTTTCCCCTTGGGAGGGGGGTTTAAATTTTAGAGAAAAGAAAAGGGTTTGAAGGGGTAAATTTAAATTTTTATTCTCTAGGAGGAGGGACTTGGCTAAGGAAAAGGGAAGTACCATTTAAAAAGGTTAAGAACAAAGACATGGAGGAATAAAGAGAAGGGGCCCACCTAAGGATTTTTGCCTAAAACCCTTTTACTTTTGTTCTATGCCAGTTTGGTTTTGGGTTTGGGTCTGAAGAAATAGGTTCCCTAACTTTTGACTTTATTATAATTTTGGGGGAATTCAAAAGGACTTTGTCCGCTTCCATTAGTAAAACCCTAAAAACCCAGCCCACGAAGGTTTTTCCAAAAAATAAAGATCTCTCACCCGGGGAGATTGAATCTTTTTGGGAGGAGGAAGCCTAATAAGTCCATTTTTGCCCTCAGGGAACCCCAGTCAGTGGGGAAGTTTGGGGATCCCCAAAGGGGGGGAAAGCCGGCCAAGGTAAACCCGGAGGGAGGGGGGCGTTGGGGGGTGTTCTGCAGGGCCATGTAAAAAAATTTTTGGAAAAAAATTCACCCTGGGTGGGGGAAAAGGGGGAAAAAAATAAAAATCCTTAAAGGTCAATCCTTTTTGATGGACAGCCAAGGGTTTTCCCCTCAGGCGGGGCTTTTCCTAACCACAAAAGATACCCCCCATTTTTAAACCCTTGAAAGGAAGGGCCCCAAAAATCCTTTTTCAAATACTGAAATCCCTTAAAGCTTTGGGGCCCAAAAGGGGCAATCTGTTAAACCATTGGGGGTTAAATAGGCCCATCCGTGGGCAGTAGGACTTAACCCACCGAGGGCAGGAAGTTTCTTTTTTAAAGGAAAAAAAGGGATTTTGTTTTAAACCCAGCCCTCCAACAGTCTAGGGACAAACGGGTTTAAAAAATTTGAACCCCGGAAAGGAAAAAAAAAAAATTCCAATTAAAAAAACACCTTCCCGAATTTTTACAATTCATTGGGATGAATAGATTTAGGTATAAAAAAAAGGAAAAAAACCATGAAAGTGTTGCTGGATTAAAAACAATCATAATCCCAAATAAAGGTTTGGACCCGGAAGAAAAAGAAAAAGGGAAGGGGGGGACCAATAATGGCAAAGGAGGCCCGACCTTTTTATTGTGAAAGAAGGTTTTAAGCAAGAAAAAAGCATTTCCAAACTCATACAGGGGGGGGTGGGGAGCCTGACAAAATTATTTCCCACCAAAAAATTACCATCTTTGTATGGAACTCCAATATTAAAAGATGCCCAATTTCCTATTCAAGGAAGGAGTCTTAAGTGGCTTATTAAATTTTGGGCCCCACACAAAAGGAAGCCTTTTAACCCCAAGGGGAAACTAAAGGGGAAGTAAAAACTCCTTATGAGAATTCTCCAAATTTGAAAAAATTAGACATGTTAAACAATCATTTCAAAAAATTTACATTTTAATCTGGTAAACACAATTTCAAAACCCTTTTTGTTTTAATAAATAAGGGGGGAAAAAAAAGGCTAAACCTTAAATTAAAACTTTCATAAAATACGAATTTTGGTTATAATCCTCTGAGTATTCTTATCTTCCATTTATTTTTATTAGTTTTAAAATGCTGAGAGTACAACTTAATATTTTCTGAGGAGATTTAATAACTTTGATAGGGTTAACTCTATTTTAATTAGGTTCCCCATGGGATTTTAAAATGGATAAAAACTTTTCTATCAACTTAATCAAATTGACATTCTTTTCCGGGGGGGCCATGAAACCCCCGCCCCAAAAAAACCCCCTCTCTCAACCAGGCCCTTTTGATGGATTTTTTCCAAATGAATTTACCCTAGAAATAGGGACCCGGAATTTTGGGGGAGGTTGGCAATTTTAGCAGAAGTTAAAATTCCCCAAAGGTTTCTTCCTTTGAAAAGCTTAAAAAGTTTATTAAATTTTCTTGGGGCAAGTTCAACCTACTTTTTTGCCCTAAAAATTTGTTGGGGAAAAAAGTGTTTGGAAGAAGAGGAGGGGGAAAGCCCAAAGGAAAGATCCCTTGGGAGGGGATGGTTTTGGGCCCTTTTGGGGGAAAAAGGTGGATTTCCCAAGAAGAGAAGGGACAATTTTTGTTCCGGCAAAGGGGGGGGGGAACTTAAAAGAAGTCCCCTTTGGGGTTGGGGTTCTTTCTTTTCCCCAATTTTTATTATAGAAGTGGAAAAGTGGGATTTTGCCCTAAATTTCTTCTCCATTATAGATACCCCAAAAAGGATCTAAGTTTCCTTGGAAAAGCCTGAAAAAACCCAATTAAACCTTGCAAAAAATCAAAAAAAAGTTTTCTAGCTTGAAAATTTCAAAATTTAAAATTTTATCCAGGAAATTAGAATAAAAATTTGGGCCCAAATTAAAGAAAGGAAAAAAAAAATGGAAAAAAAAACAAAAAAAACCCAAGGATAAAACCTTAAAAATTTTATTTGGGAATTGGAAAGAAGGAGATAAAATGCCTAAATTTTAATTTTTTTTAAATTTTTTTATTTTTTTTAAAACCTTTTTTTAAAATATATGCATGGGTAATTTTCAGATTAAATTGCCCCTTCTTTTCCAATTTTTTCCCTTCCCCCTTTTCCCCAACAGGTTTCCGTAGGTTTGTCTTAAAATTTTAGTCAAAATAACAAACCTTTTAAAGGGTGAAAAAGAATATCTGGGGAAAAGTTTTAAGGGGGGGTTAAATTAGGGATTGGGGAATTCGGGTGGTTTTGTCCTTAAGTTTTTTTAAATGGGCCCAACCCTAAAAATCATAAGAAAGGGGTAAACCACCCTTAAAAAGAAATTTTTTTCCTAGTTTTAAGGTATGAATTTTTTTTTAAAAAATCTTAAATGGATTTGAATAATCTTTCATAAATTATATAAATGATAATATGATCTTTTTTTTTAAATATATAATAATATTTTTAAAATTTTTAAATTTTAAAAAAAAATGCCTTTTAAATTCCCCCTTTTAGACAAAATTTCCATTTTAGCCTTTTTTACTATATTCCTAATTCCTGGGTTCTCTTTTACCCCAAAAAAACAACCCCAAGGACCAAAATAAAAAAGGAAAGGAGAATTTTTTTAGGGGGGTTATGCCCCCAAAAATACCGAAAAGAAAATTAATTGATGAATTATTAAAATTTTATAAATTAATTAATTTCTATAGGATTAAAATGGTATCAAGGAAGGGGAGGGGTTCGTAAGGGAACATGAGGAAATAGGGATGGGCAAAGGGGAAAAAAACCAAATTTTCGGGGAAAAAAAAAGCCAGAAGGGTAAAATGGCCAATGAGGGGAAAGGGGGGGATAAAAGCCTAAAATGTTTGAAAAAAAAACTAAGGAAGGTAGTGGGGAAAAATCTTTTTGGGGGGAAGAAAAAAAGGGGGAAGGGGAAGGGATTCCAAAACGGGTAATACTTCCTGGGGACCAAACAGGAGCCGGGATTTTTGGGGAAATCATAACCAAGGTCGCTACCTTCCCCCTGGGGGGGGGGCAGTATTTTTCCCCCTTACCCGGGGGAAAAGGGTACGGACCCCCCCCCATTTTTAAAAAGGCCTCCTTCCCGTGGGACAAAGGAAGGCCTAAGGCCCAGATATCTTTAAAAGGAAGAAAACCGCCAAAAATACAAAAAGAAAAAAAATTTGGGAGGATAGAAATAATAAAATTTATGTGAAGTCAATTTAAAAAATTTAAATAAACTTTTAAAGAAAGAAAAATATACAAATGAAAGTTAAAAGAACAATGTTCCCTCTTAAAAAAAATTATAAACCAAATTAAATTATGTAATATTTCTTTTTAAATAAAGGTTTTTTATATTTCCCATAATTTCCATTTAATAAATATAATGTATTTGGAAAAAGTATATTGATATTTTTTGAAAAATTTAAATTATATTAATCCTCCATATATAAAAAATGAATTAAAACCAAAAACACCAACAATATTTAATTTAGATTTTATGGTACTTGGTTCCCTATGAAAAAACTCAGAAGTTCTAAATGGGTTATTTGTAGAGGGGGGGGAATAATACTAAAGGTTTTTGGGGAAGGGGAATGGTAGGAAAGGTTAAGGAAAAAATAAAGAATTTGGGGTAGGGGTTAACAAAAATAAACAATTGGGTTAGGGGAAGGGAGGTTTTTAGAACTTTTTAAGGAGAAAGGTGTTCTGGGGAAAGGGGGAGGGGGGATTTAAAGACCCATAAAAAAATGGGTACCCGGACGAGGGGCAGGGCGGCCCACTCAGGCCAGTTTTTCCTCCCCTGGGTTTAAAAGGTAAGGAAAGGGGTTTACCTAAATTAGGTTTCCCCTGAGGGGAAAAGGGGGGTTTTTTGGGGGCCCTTTCCCTTTTTTTAAAAAAGTTCTTTAAAAATAGGGAGGGGTACCAAAAAAGGAGGAAGGGGGCCTGGGTGTAAATCAAGTTTAGGGTTTTAAAGAAGAAAGGGGCTGGAGGGAAGAAATAAAATATCTTGGCCTCTGGGCAAAATTGAATTAAAACTAGGAAAGCAACCATGGGGAGGAGGGGAAGGTCCAGAAAGGGTAAAGAATGGGAAAGGTTAAAGGTTTATTTAAAAGGTTAATAAAATTGGAGAACATTAAGAGAAAGGTGACCCCTTTGGTTTAGGTCCAAAAACGAGGTTCCATTCTAGGGGTTTTTGGGGAAACTTTGGCCAGATTTGGTAATTGAAAAAAAGTTATTTGATTAAATCTAGCCTTTAAAACTAAGTTGAGGGACCCTAAATATTACGCAGGTACCCCAAAAAAAAAATCGAAGAGGAAAGAAGCCCGGTTCTTCCCACTTGACTAAAATGCAGCCTGGAAGTTCTTCAACTACACACACACACAGGTCCCCCTTCAATTGTAAATGATTTTTTATCATATTGCCTATGGAATTTAAATTGCTCAAAGTCAGTTAACAGACTTAACATTGTTTGTCAAGCACTTGGATTATCTCCTTCCAGCACCCTCCAGCCTTTTCTGGAGGATCATTCTTAATAGCATCCCCTGGATGCAAAAATTTTGATAGGGACCATTGAATATTCTGGTTATTAATGTAATTATACAGGATAAAATAAATGGAACAATATAATACCAATTGAATTATTCCATAATAAAAGTCATTTCCACCAGCTACCATCAAATCAGGACCACCAACATTAGAAAAGGATTTTACCCTGTGCAGGCCATGAACTTTCTAATGCCTTTTGAATTTTTTACCTTTGCCCATTATCATCAATTTGATGCAAAATGGAAAATTTAATTTTCCACAGATTCCTCCTTCATCTCAGCAAAAACAAAACTAGTCAAGTGTAAAACAGCTTCTTGTGTTTGAATGGTTTATCAGCCAGCAAATCAAGAGTGAGCAGTGGGAGTTGTTATCTCCAGAACTGCTTGTAATCTAATTAGCCTTTTCATATATATATTGTGTGTGTGTGGTTCCTGTACCCCAGCTTCATCCTGGGGCCATTGGTTGGCCCATACTTTTTGATGATTCTTTCTGGAGCCATGTATTTCCCCATCCATTAGCATCACCGTTTGAATCAGAGAATATCTATACTAGTGTATTCCTTTGTTTGTCATATCTTCCGAAAGACGAAAAACTTGGGCCTTATTGTTTTGAAACAACCCCAGTCCAATTTCTTGGGAGGTGAGGTATGCCATCTGGCCACAAATCCAATAGGTTCCCTTAAAGCTGGGTTTTTCATGCCAGAAGATAAAAAACCTTTTTTGAGGGTGGGGAAATATATAAATCCCTTTTAAGGTCCCCGTTTCAGATTTTTTTGTTAATTTATTTTTATTTACAGGTTATATGATGGGTAATTTTACAGCATTAAAATTACCAAACCTCTTGTTCCAATTTTTCACCTCTTATCCCACGCCCTCCCCAGATGGAGGATGACTAGTAGATGTTAAATATATTAAAATATAAATTAATTAAAATAAGTATACATACAACCATTATTTTGTTGTACAAAAAGAATAGGACTTGAAATATTGTACAATTGGTTGTGAAGGAAATATTTAAAAAATGCATTCAGAATATTATTTTAAAGAGTCCTTAGGCCTTACCAGATTACCAAAGGGGTCTGTGATATAAAAATGTGTCATGGGCTGATTTCCCAGCCATGATTTCAATAATTTCACTATTCTTTTCTTATTGAGTCTGCTGCTTGATTTTTCCTAGTTCTCAGTTTGGGCATAAATAAGGATTAATTGTGTAATGGTTTTAGTCATCACCCAGAGTTCTTTTCTGGGCAAGTGGTCGCATTCCTCCTCCATTGAAATGATTTAGTTGATGTCGTTGTTGAGGTCCGGTCCATCAGAACTGGTCACCATATAGTATTTTTTGGAAGATATAATGATCTCCTGGTCCTGCTCATTTCACTCAAAGCATCAGTTCGTGAAAGCCTCCAGGCCTTTCTGAAATCATCCTGTTGGTCATTTGTTATAGAAAAAATATTCCATAATATTTATATATCAAATTTATTCAGCCATTCTCCAACTGAGACATCCATTCAGTTTCCAGTTTCTAGCCACTACAAAAGGGCTGCCACAAACATTGTGACATACAGGTCCCTTTCCCTTTTTATAATTCTTTGGGATATAATCCCAGTAGTTGTTGACGGGATGACAGTTTGATAAATTTTAATAGTTCCAAACTATTCCAAAATGGTTTGGATTCGTTCACAACCCACCAGCTTGTACTTTTCTTAAAATTTGGATAAAAGGCATGAGCCCTGGAGAAGAGTGTTTAAGAGATATAATAAAATATAAGAAGGAAATTTATAAAAAAATTCTGTAAGTTCATTTAATGATAACCTTTAACCAGGTGAGTTTAAATATGAAACAAGTTAAACAACCTTTTATGTGTTTAAGTTTGAAACTTTTTGGGAAACTTTGAAAGAGATAATGTATCTAGCCTTAAGTTGCTTCACTCAGAGCCTTTACTTAACATTTTCTTGGGGGCATCAGAATATCAACCTATGCAATTCCCTGTTTCCTGCCCTCAGAAAATTTCCCCCAGTCTAGTGAAGGGAAAGAAATGCCTTGGACATGCCTCAGATGGTAGTGGTGGCAAAGCCTTGGCCAAAGGATCAAGAACTCCTTGATGGATGTGGGATATGTGTCAGTTGGGCTTTCCGTTTATGGGAAACAAGGTGCAGATTATCCACAGAAGAGAAGGGACAATTTTTAGTTGTGCAAAGGGACCTACTTGGCCTGCAGAAGGAGTTCTGAGAATCAGGCTTGAAAAAGAAGAACAACCCCTTGAGCGGACCTTAGGGGCCCTTTCCTTTCCCACTCCTTTCCACTTAGTAGATCAGTGGGATTTTGCCACCATAGATGGGGGATTTCTTCCCCATCCTGCATAGATCAGCCCCATGTACATGTATAACTAAGATTGTCCCTGATAGAAACAGCCTGAAAAGACCAGAAGCAGGAGTTAAATCCAATTGTCAAAACAGTGTCAAAAAAAAGTTTACCAGCATTGCTGTAAACACTTTGTCAACATGAGCAAACTGACTGGAACCAATGCTACAGTATAATAGAATAAAACAGTTAATAGAAATCTAAATCTAAAGAAAGGCACAAGAGAAAATTTTACACATGCTGACACACACACACACACACACACACACACACACACACACCATAGGATCTCAAGAGTGCCTTCAGAAACATCTCCTTGATTTGGGAATTGGAAAGATTAGGTAGTCAATAGCAAAAAGGTTGAGAACCTTAAGTCTTAAGGAAAGTCTCATGGAAGAAGATGGTTGAATAATTAGCCATCTCTTCATAAAAGAGGATTCCTATGTTCTATGTATGTTTTGACAGGTATGAGCATTCCCCTCTTCTCTCACTATATCCAAACATCTGAATATAGATAGGTATTTGATTAATCTGTTACATAAATATATATAACACAGGCATACATATGCTATCTTGTTTGCTGTCACATATATATATATATATATGTGTGTTATATATATATATATATATATATATATGATACTTATATATTTTCACTCTGTAGTGGCATATGACCATTTAAATAGCCTTTCTAAATTCCTATACTTCCTTTCTGAGTATGCATAGAATTTCTATTCTTCAGATATCCTTGTTTTCTATCTATATTCCTATATGTAAATCCTGATATCCTCTGTTTACTCACAGATAGGAGTCTACATTTAGTCTCTCACAGGAACAGAAATATAGGAAAATAGTAGGGATATAGGAGTACTCATGCCTATATAGAGAGAATGATACCGTTTAGCTACCCATAATCAATGAATAGAGAAAATATGAGTATGGATAGATATATTATATATCCATTTACATAAATATGAAGTGATATTGTATAGGAGGTACTGTAGTCATATGTGAGTACACAAAGATGAAGGTAGAGGGGATTTGTGAGGGAGGAAGACAAGGGGAGGGAGTTGGGCAGCAGGAAGTGGGGAAGGGAAAAGAGCCAGAGATTTTTCTGGGGAGAAAAGAAACTAAGCCAGAGAGGGACTGGGGAGAAATGAGACCAATGGGGGAGGGGGGGGTGGGGGGAAAGAGGAGAAAGTTTTGAAAGAAGAAAAACTGGGGGAGGTAGGGGGAGGGAAAAATGGGGGAAGGGCGAACAATGGGTTGGGAGGAGGGAGGGGGAGGGGTAATGGGTTTGGGGAAAGGAGGGGAGGGGGGTGGGGGCGGGGGCCAAAAAGGGGGAGTCTGGCCACGACCTCGGCGAGGGCGGCCCACCCTTTGGCAGGCCTGCCCGATTGGCTGGTGCCTCCCTGAGGACGCCAAGTGGGACCCGGAAGGGAAAGGAGCCCTGCACCTGCTAACCCCCCCCAGGCTGGGCCCTGAGCGGGAGCAAAGTGACCTGAAACCCAAGGCCCAGACCATGCCTGTATAGAGAGAATTAACCGCCAGCAACCCATACATCAATAAAGAGAAAAAAGAGTATGGATAGAAATGAATAATAAGTTATTGAATGCTCACATATGTAAGGAAAAATACTAATAAACAGTTAGGGAAAATTAAACTACAAATGAACGTATAGAAAGAACAAATGCCTCCCTTATTAGGAATGGGAAAACCTCAGTCGACACACACACACACAAACACACTTGTATATATTCTTCCTTCATAGATGAGGTTTTTTATATATTCCTAATCCCATTTACATAAATATGAAGGATATTTTTAGGAGGTACTGAAATATATGTGGATACATAGATGAAGGTAGGAACATAAATTATATTAGATCACTCCATATAGGATGATGGACAAAAAAACACACAAAAACACAATACTTAAGTATATTAGATTTTATAAGAAGAGACACTGTTTTTAGAAAATGGAAGACCGGTTCAAAATTTTTAGCATTGGTGGGGGAGGAAAATGAGGCCGGGTTGTTTGGGGAAGGGGAAAGAGGAGAAGGTCTTTGGGAGAAAAAATAAAGAAAGGGGTAGGGGTCAAGGGCGAAGGGGAAATGAATTGAGAGGTAGGGGGAGGGAAAATGAGGCTGAGAAGAGGTGGGCAAAGAAAGGAGAGGGTGGGGGCAAAAAGGGGTGATAACAATGGGATGAGGGGAAGGGATTTGTTTCCAAGGAGACCGGTGAAAGGCTGTTTGTTGGGGACCAAGGAGGGGAGCGGCGGGATTGGCTGGAGGAAGACTGATTACCAAGGGGCTGAGCTCTGGCCATACCCTGGGGAGGGGGCCCACCTGGTAGGCTAGCTCCGATTGGCTGGTGCCTCCCTGAGGACGCCGAAGGGGACCAAAGGGAGAAGGAGCCCCACCTGCCCAACTCCCCCCAGGCTGGCCCCGAGCGGGGAGCAAAGGACCAGGAAACCAAGCCCAGACCATGCCTGTATAGGAGAAATACCTGCCTAGCTACCCAACACAAAATAGAGAAAAAGGATGGATAGATATGAATAAAAGGAATAGAGAATATCACATATTAGGAAAAATACTAAAAACATTAGTATGAGAAGAAAGAATATTAAATCATACAAAAATTTAGAAAGAAAAATGCCTCCCTTCCCTCAGGAATGAAGGAAAACCCAGTGGAAAAAAACACAGACAAATATATGTTATATTCTTTGTCTTAATAGATGAGGTTTTTATATATTCCCTTATTCCATTTAATAAATATAAATATTCATAGAGGTAATAATAGAGATTCCAGATGAAGGTAAAAATAAATTATATTAGATCACCTTTATAGGATTTTATATGTAGATTAAAAAAATATAATAATATATATATATATATATATATATATATATATATATTAGGATTATAAGAAAGAATTGGTCTCATAGAAATGGAAGACCCAGAAGCTTGAAATGATGTCACTTTGTATTTGGAGGAGGATAAATAAACCTATAAGTTGTTTGGGGAAGGGGAAATGAGTAGGGAAAGGCTTGGAGAAGAAAAAAAAAGACTTCGATAGGGGTTAAAGAAGGGGAAAATGAACTGAAAGGTAGTGGGGAGGAAATGGGGGAGAAATTTAAGAGGGGGGGGGGTGGGGGGAAAAAAGAAAAATGGGATTGAGGGGAAGGGAGGTTTGGAGACAAGGCTGTCTGCTGGGGACCAACAGGGAGGGTGGGATTGGCTGGAGGAGGACGCTACCAAGGTGGTGCTGAGCCCGGCCACGACGCCGGCCGAGGGCAGCCCACCTTGGCAGGCTCTGCCTGATTGGCTGGTGCCCCCTGAGGACGCCAAAGAGGGAACAGGAAGGAGAAGGAGACCCGCCCCCCCCAACTCCCCCCACACACTGGGCCCTGAGCGTGGGAGCAAAGTGACCAGGAAACATAAGGCCCACACCCGACTGCTCCTGCCCGTGGTCCTGTTAGGCCTGTGTCCTTCCACCCCAAGCCGAGTTCTTTAAAGATGGAGGGAGGATTCCTGATTCAAAAAGGCAGGTCCAGGGAGGGCCATGGGTAGTATTATTGTCAAGTTTAGGGTTAAATTAAAGACAGAACCCCAATGGAAAGCAGTCGCCAGAGAGATCTCCAGCTGGGGGTTGAGATCTAGGGCTTTTTGAGTGGGAGGAGGAAGGTTAGGGATGTCTGAAACACGGGGATCTGGAAGGATGGAGGGCTGAAGAAAACCTAGAGCCAATGGTCCAAGCCCTTTGGGAAAAAAGAGCCTGAGACCAAGACGAGGGAGGAAGGCCAAAGTCCACAGCCAGTAAGAGGCAGTCCCAGGTCTGGAGCCCCTGTGTCTCTTGCCAGCCAGGCCAACTGGCTTCCATCTTGGCCCCTCCTTCCTCTGACAGCCAAACTTATGGACTGGTCCCTGGTAATGGGCTCCCCAAAATCAGGTGGGCAGATTCTGCTTAGAGCTGGGGCTTCTGGGAGTCATCAGTTAGGACTGTTGGGTTAAGTGAAAAGCAAACCAGGCCCTGATTCACCCTCAGCTTGGGGCCATCCTAGGATGCACCCATGACAAGGGTAAGCCTGATCAAGTGCCATGTCTTCCTGAATAATTCATTTCCATTTGTGGAAAAACGGAATGATCCCTATTTCCTTCCCTCAGAACCCTACTTGAACATTTCTCCAGGGCTTGGAGGTATTAGCCCAATCCAGGTCCACTTTTCCTGTGCTCAGAGAACCCCACTTTAGTGAGTTGAAAAATGTGCCTTTTTCATTAGGGAAAGCCACCACATTCCCAATGTGGTAGCAGTAAGCAAAGCCTTGGTTGGCCAAAGGAGACAAACCCTGGAGAGGCAGGAGTCAAGAACTGCTTAGTGGAGGTGGGTTAAGTTAAGCTTTCACTGATCAAAAGTACAGATTATTCATTGAACAGAGCTGGAAATTTTCATCAATGCCAAAGGACTTGCTTGGGCTGTAGAAGGTAGCTCTGGGGCCCAAAGTGAGAAAGGAAGTACAATGACTCCTTGAGCAGAGCTCAGGGTCCTTCCTTTTACAGGTCATTGGAGTTCTGTCCACCAAAAAAAAGATGGCTTCTCTCTCAACCTGCACAAATCAGTCTCATGGACATTTGTCACTAAAATTGACTCCTGTTATGAACAGTCTGAAGAGGCCAGAAGCAGGAGCCAAACCCAGTTGTTTTATAAAATGGGTCTAGAATTATAGGAATTGTGAACACTTTTTCCACAAACCCAAACTGAATAGAGCAAATAAGTAGTTAACGAGAGAGGAAAGGAAAGCACAACATAGAAAGATTCTTGAAAAAGATCTTGGCCTGATAATCAGCTCAATCTGCCCCCAGCCCCCACCAAGATCTGCTCATAAAGTAGGTTTCTGTTCACTCATTTCTTTGCAGAGGCCCAAAAGCAGGACCACACCCTGTCAAGGAACCTCTCTCCTTGGCATAGCTCCCTATCAGGACCTCTGCCCACTGAAAGACATTTTCTTCTTAGCAAAAAACCTTTTTGTTATTTCTCTGCCACTGAGGAAGTCAGTCTCCTAGCAAAGCTGACCTCTGCAGTGCCAATAAACTTCCCTTTTTGTCGGTCTACTATTTCGGATTCGTGAATCCAAAGGACCCGCACTGGCAAAAAGGGGATTCCCATAACTCTCTGACTGCCACTAGAGCCCCATCATCCCTCCCTGCCCAGCTCCTGGAGCGACAGCAGTCATGAAACTCGGCTGGCAGTCGAGCCAACCGTAGCAGCCATAGGAGAGGGGAAGAGAATCTGTGAAGGGATTTAGGGAGGGGGAAATGAGCAGGAGCGGAGTCTGATTCCAGGGAGACAGATGACACAATATCTGGTGAGGGGCAGTGGAGGGAGGGGGCGTCGGTGATTGGACGACTCTTGCTTTAAGAAGGTGGGCGCTGACGTCACCTAGCGCAGCGTTCAGTGTGGAGGGGAGCATCTTGCGCGGACTCCTCTCCGCTTGTTTGGTGGCTCCATGAGGACCCCCAGCGGTGAGAGTGGTTGTCTGAGATGGCGGGGAAGCATCCCACAGGCCCCTGTGAGGCTCAGGCTCCTGAGCAGGGGAGACAAGTGGTCAGGAATTACAAGCCCCAGACCCCAGAACTCATTCCCATAAGGAAACACGGCCTCACTGATCCCTAGGAGAGCTTGTCCTTCCACCCTCCTGGGCTCTGAGGTGGGCCAGTCCTGTGATATGGGGAGAGCATGAGAACTCCAATTCAGGAAGCAGGTCCAGAAGCATCTTAGGTTTTATTTATTTTTAAGGTTAGAAAAGCACAGAAACAATGGAGGCTGCTAAAAGGGAAAGCATTAAACTAGCAAGGTTTTCACGGCCCAAAGTTGAGGGCTAGTTTATTGCCATTGTTGGGGGTGGGACAGGGTTCTAGCTTTGAGGGTAGAGTTTGTGGGCTTGTAGGTTGGGATAGGATAGAGGGCTACGGGAGACTTCAGAGCTCATCTGGCCAAGCTCCTTATTTGAGAAAAGGGAAATTGAATTCAAGAGGAAGGCAGAGACATGTCCAAGGTCACACAGCCAACATGGGGCAGACCCATGCCTGGAGTTCTAGCTCTCTTGCCTGCCAGGCGGCTTCCATCTTGTCCTCTCCCTCCTCCCACAGACAAGCTTCATGGGCTGAAGGTCCCTGGGAAGGGCTCCCCAGAAGCAGGTGGGCAGCTTCCCCATAGAGCTGGGTTCTAAATAGCTGCAGTTATGACTGTGTCGTTAATTTAAAAGTAACCCAAGACTTCCATTCCCAGGTTTGGGTCAGCCTGGGATGTACACTTACCAGAATGAGCCTTGGCAAATGCCACGCCTTTCCTGAATGGGTTTCATCTATTTCTGAAATAAGGGGATGAGCCCTAGCTATCTCACATGTGGCCCACTTGAACATTTTCCTGGACTCTGGAAGTGTTAGTCTAGGCCAGGTTCCAGTTTTGTGCCCTCCGACAATTCAGGGTCTACTGAAGGAAAAGGTGTGCCTTGGACATGCCTAATGGGATAGCGGTGGCAAAACCTTGATCAAAGGAAGCAAGCCCTGGAGAGACAAGGATCAAGGACTGCTTGGTAGAGGTGGATTGGTGGCAGTTGGGCTTTCCAGTGATGGGAAAGAAGGTTCAGATTATTAATAGATCTGAGGTGGGAACATTCAGCTGTGCAAAGGGTCCCGCTTGGACTGCAGAGGGGCACCCCTTGACCAGAGGTCATGTGCTCTTTCCTTTGACCCTGGGCAGATCAGGGAAAGAGGACTTCTCCCTCAACTTGCACAGATCAGCCTCATGGGCATCTATCCTTCAAATTGTCCCCTGCTGCCAACCGCCCGAAGAGGCCAGAAGCAGGAGTCAATCCAATTGTTTGTCAACATGAGGTTAGAACTATTGAAGAGAATTTCAACAGGAGATCTATCGATGCTTCCTCAACAGGCTCTACTGCTTGGAGCTTGGAGTTAATAGACATCTAAAGGAAAGAACAAAACAAAAATATGTGCCCTGCATGAAATATCCTCCAGCCCGTACTGGTGATGATGGAACAGGGAGTGGATGAAATTTAGGACATAAACACCCCCCAAAAAAAAAAGTTGCAGAAACATAAAAACTCACAAACACACTGGGGAATAAAAACAAAGGGTGCATGGGATATAATTTAGGACACATACACACACAGAAACCCAGGCTCCCAAACTTACACATATACTAATGCACCAATGATAAAATATAAATACAATTGAAGTTTGGAGAATCACTCACACACAAATACACACTTGTACTCTTACAGATACACACAGATACTTGAAAACCCTCAATCTAATTATCTGATTAAAAAGATTTAATATATATGAATTATCACTTCGTGAACACAAAATTTGTGTAAGCACAAATGCCTTCAGAATTGTCTGAATTGGCTTAATTGGCACAGAGGTCAGAAAGCCAAAGACAAAACAAGCCGAGAAGCTTCATTCTGAAAGAAAATCTTATGGAAAAGGATGATGGAAGATTTAGACACATTCCCTTACAGATGAAGATTCCTATCTTCCATTTATATTTTGATATAGACAAGCCAAATCTTCTCTCTATGGATGCATGCATCCGAGTATTATATTCTCTGGTTATGGATTGAATGAATGAATACATACTCATCTATACTCACTGGTTATTCATATTTGGATACTCAAATATTCTTTATATATGTGTATATACATTTATGTATACACATATATAAATATGGGTTTCCCTATATACTCTTTATTCACATATATATGAACAGTCAAGTATTCTGTGCATCTAAATAAGTACATTTAGACAATTTATATAGCCTCTTATGACTCATTATTGATTTGTTCTAACTATATGTTTACACACATGTACACTCATTATCTTACTATATTCCTCTACTAGTACTTCAATCATGAGTAGGCCCTCACCCCATATTCCTCTCTGCACAGCTACCCTAATTCTCTGTCTAGAGTCTTCTATATAAGTTCTATATTGCTCAGACACAGGAGTCTTCATATATTATCTCACATGGAGAGAATTATGCAATACTTTTAGGAATAGAGAGGTGACATAGAAGAACTCTTGCAGACTATAGATTATGGGAACTGAGGGAGAGGATTATTATAAATATATTTGTAAATGGAAAGAATATGGCTTCTTGTACAGAAAATAGAGTGAATATGTGAATATTTATTGAGGCTTAAAAAGAATGATTAATAATATAAATTTATTTACAGAAAGAAAAAATAAATGCTCAGGACAGGCCCAAGAATGAAAAGAAAGAATATGAATGGGCAGTCATACATATATACACAATACATATGTTTTTTAATATACACCACAAATACTCCATCTTCACCTATATGACTGATTATATCTTTATTCTTTGATATAATTATGAATTTATGGAAAGAAACTGTTCGGATTAATATAGATGAATATAGGCAAGGCTATAAATGAAATGAGTTCTTCCCTTTATATAGGATTATTTAACCTACATATATAAATACACATACGCAACATGATAAAACCGGCACTCATAAAGAGGAATTGTGAGAGAAGAGTATTACTCCTCCCATGAGCACACAGAGGAAATACGTGAGCTCACATGGATGAGAATGCACAAAGCTCAGGAGTCTGTTTGCACGGACAATTGGGAATCAATCCTGGTCCCTAGGGTCCTCTCCTTCCCTGCCCGGCTCCCACAATAACAAATCAGAACCCCCACTGGCAGCTGGAGCCAGGTGTGACAGTAGGGGAGGGAAGTGAACCGGGGAAGTAATTTAGGAGGGGAAATGAGCGAGAAGGGGTTTGGGGAGGAGAGGATGATTCCAGGAAGACTGGTGACGCTGACTATCTGCTGAGGGCCGGTAGAAGGAAGGGCGTTGGTGATTGGACGACTGCTGGTTTATGAAGGTGGGTGCTGACATCACCAAACATCGGTGCTCAGCAGGGGGCAGCGGGGAGGGGAGAGCAACCAGCTTAGACTCAGCTCTGCTTGTCTGGTGGTTACATGAAGACCCCAAGAGATGAGAGTGATTATCTGAGAGGCCAGGGAAGCATCCCAAAGCCCCCTGAGGCTCCTGAGCAGAGGAGAAGAGGTCAGGAAGCATAAGCCCCAGACCCCAGGACTCATTCCTCATTGATAAGGAAACTGGGTCTCACTGGTCCCTATGTGATCTTGTCCTTCCACCCTCCTGGGCTCTGATATGGGGAGAGAGGGTGGGAACTTTAGTTCAAGTAGCAGGTCCTGAAAGAATCATAGTTTTTATTTATTCTTAAGGTTAGAACAAGCACAGAAGATGCTGACTGGCAGCTGCTGCAGGGGAAAGCATTAGACTAGCAGAGTTTTCTTAACCCAGTGTTTGGGTCCAGATTGCTAGCACTTGGGGGTGGGGGTTCTGGCTTTTGAGGGTAGAGTCTGTGGGCTTGTAGGTTGGGATAGGATGGAGGACTGCCAGAGACCCTCAGAGCTCATCTGGTCCAAGCTCCTTATTTGAGGAAAAGGAAAATTATTTCAAAAGGAGGGACGTGGGCAAGAGCATACAGTCAATATGGGGCAGATCCAGACTTTGGACTGTTCTCTCACTTGTAAGGCTAGCTGGCTTTTCCATCTTGGTCTTTCTCTCGTCCCCACAGCCAAGTTTCATGAGCTGAAGGTCCTTGGGAAAGCACTCCCCAGAAGCAAGTGAGCAGGTACCCCATAGAGCTGGGGTTCTGGATGTCAGCAGTTGTTACCATGATGTTAAGTAAAAAGTAAACCAAGACTTCCATCCCAACTTTGGGTCAAACTGGGATACATACACACATCAATCAGAATGAGCAAATCCCATGCCTTTCCCGAAAGACTTTTTTTCCATTTGTGAAGGCCTACTTGAACATTTCCCTTTAGAGCAATTAGTCTAGTCAAGGTCCTTATTTCTGCCTCAGAAAATTACCAATACAATGAAGGAAAAGATACGTCTTGGCCATGTCCGGGGGTAATGGTGGCAAAGCCTCGGCTAAAGGTGGTAAGCCCTGGAGAAGCAGGTATCAATGACTGCTTGGTGTAGGTGGGCTGAGTGACAGTTGGACTTTTAGTGATAGAAAAGAAGGTATAGATTATTAACAGACCTGAGATGGGAACATTCAGCTGTGCAAAGGAACCTGCTTGGACTGCAGAGAGTGCTCTGGAAATCAAGGTGGGAAAGGGAGAAGAAATAACCGGAGCTCAGGTGTGCTTTCCTTTTCCACCATGGACAATTCAGTAGAGCTCTGATCACCAGGGAAAGAGGGATTCTTCAACCTGCATCCAGGGAGAACAGAGGGTTTATGACATTCTTTGGTTTAGAGTAAGTACAGATCATGCTGGTTTTTCTATCCAGAGTTGTGGACTATGAACCATCTAGCTATAAGGGCACGTAGGATGGAGGGTTATAAGAGACCTCAGAGCTTATCTGGTCCATTATCCTCATTTGAGGAAAAAGGAAAACTGAGTTCAAGAAGGGCAAAGACATGGCCAAGGTCATACAGTCAGTAGGGGCAGAGCCAGGCTGTCAACTGCTTCTCTCTTGACTTTGAGGCTAGCTGGCTTCCAAGTTGGCCTCTTCCTCCTCCTATAGCCAAGATTCATGGGCCAAAGATCCCTGGGTACTTGCTTTCCAGAAGTAGGTGGGTAGATTTTACATAGAGCTAGGGTTCTGGTTATCTGCAGTCATTACTGTGGAGTTAAGAAATAACCCAAGACTTCCATCCCCTAGCTTTGGACCAGCATGGGATGCACACTTTTCAGAGTGAGCCTTAGCAAACCTCATACCTTTCCTCAATGTTTTTTTTCCATTTGTGAAATTAGGGGATGACTTACTTCATTCAAACCTACCTGACCATTTTCCTTCAGCTTAGCGGTGGTAGCTTAGGCAATGCTCTGCTGTCAGAGAATTCCCATTCTAATGAAGGAAAAGGTGTGCCTTCAGAGAACCAGGGAACAAGAACAGCTTGGTGGAAGTGGACTGATTGAAAGTTGGGATTTGTGAGATGGGATGGAAGGGAAAGTAATCAATACAACAGAGTTGGGAATTTTCATCTATGCAATGGCAACTGTTTGGGCTGCAGAAGGGGATTCTGGAAATCAAGGTGAGAAAGGAAGTTTAAATAACCCCTTGACCAGAGCTCATGCACTCTCTGCTCGCACTTCTTAAGGAAGTAAGTGGGGTTCTTTCCATCAGGGAAAGAGGGCTTCCCACAACCTATATGAATCAGCCTCGTGGACATCTATCACCAGATTGTCTCCTGTTGCAGACACTCTGAAGAAGCCAGAAGCAGATGCCAAATTCAATATTTGTCAAACAAAAACAAAACGAACACCATACTTAAATCTGACCTATTCTACCATGTTAGCAATTATTCAGCAGGGTGCTGAGATAGAAGTTAGGATAAATGCACACAGAGAGAAACACACTAGCACCACACTTATACACGGGTGCATCAGTGTTGAAACAGGAATAGGAAGGAGGTTGGGACCTACCCACTCACACACAAAGAAACACTGGAGCACATAGATGCCACATTTACATCCATTCAAACACACACTCATGCAGAAGGTACAATCATTCCCCCCAAAACCATTTAATCAATATCAATTAGTAATCATGGTGAGGGAACACAAAGGATCTCCAGAATGTCTTCAGAAACATATACTTGACTTCACAAGTAGACAGGTTGGACAGAAAAAGACAAAACAGGATGAGGAAAATCTTAATGGGGTAGTGGTGGCAAAGCTGTGACGAAAGGAGGCAGGCTCTGGAGAGGCAGGAATCAAGGACTGCTTGCTGGAGATGAGCTGGGTGGCAGTTGGACTTTTAGTGATGGGAAGGATGGTGAAGATTAACAGAACTGAGTTGAGAACATTCAGCTCTGCAAAGGGATCTACATGGTCTTCAGAGGGGTGCTCTGGGAATCAGAGGGAAAGGAAGAACAAAGAACCCCTTGACCAGAGTTCTACTGAAACTCTGCCATGGGCAGCTCAGTGGGGTTCTGTCTACTAGGGAAAGAGGGCATCTCCCTCAACCTACATAGTTCAACCATTTTAAGGACATAAAGGACATTTATCACTAAGATTGACTTTTGCTGTAAACAGCCTAAAGAGGCCAGAAGCAGGAGCCAAATCCAGCTGTTTGATAAAATAAGGCCAGAATTTTAGGAGAGCCACTTCACCAGTAGAATTGTGAACACTTCCTCAACAGGCCCAGAGTGAATAAAGCAACACACCTTTGGAATAGCAAATGAAAACACAACCCAGAAAGATATGGCCTACATTTAACACACTCCAGTCTGAGCTATTCCAACGTTTTTAGCAATGATGGAGATTGGGATATTAATACATACTCATAGACATACAGAACGTGTGTGTGTGTGTGTGTGTGAGAGAGAGAGAGAGAGAGAGAGAGAGAGAGAGAGAGAGAGAATGAGAATATATGGCACATCAATGTGTTTGGGAACAAAAGACCTACCAAATTGACTACTATAGAGATCACTCATAGAGAGCAGAATTATTTATTAGAATCTGGAGAAGCAGACCCCATCCTGGTCTGCAAGCAAAATTTCATAGCAGGATAGGGTGAGAGCCTTGAAAATGCTTACAGTTTTTATACATTTCAGACAAAGAACTTCCAAAAGCCCACCTTCTATATGTTGTGATCAGCCACATAAATCTACTGTTCCCCTAGTTGGTCAGTGGAATGTAGTAGATAAGAGATATACAGCTTCTTTGTGTCCAGGCCTTATCTAAAATCATGTGTCTCCAGAGAAGCAGAAACTGAGGCCTATAAGGCTTGATCTACTTTAGAATCTGTAAGTTCTTCACCTTTTCCCACACAAATGGTTAAACAGTTGATAGGAGGTAAGTTAGCACAGATACAGGCACAGAAATACATATTTTCCTACACTTTCACACACACCAGCGCACCAATGAAAGAAGAATGAATGAGATGGAATTTTGCACAAACATAGAAATAATCCTACCCTTACAAACCCACACTTGTGACCCCTCAGTAAATAATTTCATAATGAATTTTAATCTATATCAGTTAGTAATCATAGTGAGCATACAAAAGAGGATGTTAAATCTCTGAATGGCTTAGGATAGATGGAGGGGCCAAAGGCAAAACAGGTTAAGATCCTTACCTCCTAAAGAAAATCTCATGGAAAAGGCTGGTCAAAGATTTTAAAAATATTTCTTCAGAGCTCAAGATTTCTATCTTCCATTTATATAGTGACATGTGTGAGGACTTATTTTTTCTCAGCACAGATCCCTACATCTCAGCATTAATATATTCTCTTTGTGGAGTAAAGGTATGAATTATCTCCTATACTCTTGGTTATTCATATGGCAGTACTTATATATCCTCTCTATATTTGGAGCAATATATACATGGGTTCCCCCATATTCTTTCTATATTCACGTATATATGAACAATCATGTACTCACTGCGCATAATTTTGTCTCTTGTAAATCATATATATGATTATACATGCATTCTCCCTATATGTTCTCATATTTGAGCAGGACAGGCGTCTTCATATATTCTCTCACAGGGAGAGAAGCAGGAGAATCTTTTTAGGGATATACAGAGTTTATGGGAGTTCTCTTCTCCATGGATAGAGAGAATGTGTGTGGAAGAAAAAATATGGGTACTCATAGATATGAATAGTTAATATGTGAATACTCAGCTATATGGGAATAGAGATTTTGATGACTAATATCTATGAAGAGATAGAATGTATAAATCTACAAATACAGTTATAAAAGAACAAATTACTTCTTGTCCACAGGAGTAAAGAGAAAGAACCTGACATTGGTTGTCTTCATATATATATGTTACATATTCTCTATACATTAGTTTACATAAGTATTTAGTTGTATTTTGTAAGAGAGAACCCTTTAGTTATATATGATATACATATATGAATATAGTGAAAAGCTATAAATGAAATTTCATTCCCATATATAAGATAATATAATGCTGTGTGTTTATTCCTATACGTAGACATATAGTACTATAAGGAGAGTCATTCAGTACTTGGAGAAAACAGAAGATACAGAGGCAATGAATATACAGAGGATGTTTTGGGGCCCTCGAGGAAAAAAAATACACAAAGGTCGGGGTTGTGAAGAGGGGACGGAGGGCGGGCTGCAGAGACAGCAGGGGTCGCTGGACGGCAGTCCTGGTCCCTGGGGTCTCTCCCTCCCTGTCCTGACTGGCAGCTGGGGCCCCTGTAGCGGCGGTAGGGGAGAGGAAAGGAGCCCAAGAAGGTATTTGAGGAGGGGCAAATGAGCAGGAAAGGATGTTTGAAAGCGGAGGGGAGGGAGGGGGGCTGATGCTAGGGAGACAGATGATGTGATATCTGGTGAGGGGCAGTGGAGGGAGGGGGGCGTCGGCGATTGGACGATTCCCTGCCTTACGGAGATGGGCACTGACGTCACCTGCACTAAGCGCTCAACGGAGGAGGGGGAGCACCTTGGGCAGACTCGGCTCTGCTTGTCTGGTGGCTCCATGAGGACCCCAAGCGGTGAGAATGGTTATCTGCGATGCCGGGGAAGCATCCCACAGGCCCCTGTGAGGCTCAGGCTCCTGGGCTTGGGAAACAAGTGGTCAGGAAGCATAAGCCCCAGACCCCAGGACTCATTCCCATTATAAGGAAACGGGTCCCTAGGAGACCCTGTCCTTCCAGGGCTCGGAGGTGCGACAGTCTCTTGTGATATGAGGGGAGCTGGGGGAACTTTAGTTCAAGAAGCAATTCCAGGAAGAACCATAGGTTACTTTCATCTTTCAAGTTAGAATAAGCACAGAGAGTGCTGCCTGAGGACTGCCACAAAGCATTAGACTAGCGAGGTTTTCTCAGCCCAGAATTGGGGAGCAGTTTACTACTGTTGTTGGGGTGGGGATGGTTCTGGTTTGAGGGTAGAGTCTGTGGGCTTGTAGCTTGGGTTAGAAGGAGGGCTACAGGAAACCTCAGAGTTCATCTGGCCCAAGCCCTCCTTGGAGAAAAAGGAAAACCTGAGTTCAAGAGAAGGGCAGGGACACGACCAATACCACTTCTCTCTTACCTGCCAGGCTAGCTGACTTTTCCTTCTTGGCCTCTTCCTCCTCCCACAGTCAAGCTGCATGGGCTGAAGTCGCCGGGAAGGTTGTCCTCAGAAGCAGATGAGCAGGAGCCTCACAGAGCTGAGCCTTCTGGGCATGTGGAGTTTAATTAAAAATAACCCAAGACCCATCCCCAGTTTGGATCAGCCTGGGATATCCATTGACTAGAACGAGCCTTAGCAAATGCCATCCCTTCTTCCGTTTATGAAATAAGGGATGATACCTAGTTACTTCACTCAGAGGCCTAGTTGAACATTTTATTGGATTTTAAAGGTGCGAGTCTAGGCAAGGTGACTTTCCTACCTTCAAAGCATTCCTAGTCTATTGAGGGAAAAGCTGGTCATGCCCAATATGGTATTGGTGGCGAATTCTTGGCCAAAAGAAGCAAGCTTTGCATAAACAGGGGTCAAGAACTGCTAGGTTTGGGTTGACTGAGTGGCGATTGGCTTGCAGGTGGATTATCCACTGAACAGAGTGGGGAATTTTCATCTGTACAAAGGACCTACTTGGGCTGCAGAAAGAGGCTCTGGGAATCAGGGTGGGAAAGGAAGAGCAAATAACCCCTTGACCAAAGCTCCTGTACCCATTCCTTTCCCACCCTGAGCAGCTCAATAAGGTTCTGTCCACCAGAGAATGAGGGATTCTCCCTCAACCTGCACAAATCAGCCTCATGTATTACTAAGACTCTTCCTGCTGCCAACAGTCTGAAGAGGCCAGAAGCAAGAGCCAAATCCAGTTGTCAAAATCAGACCAGGAATAAAGGAGAGCAACTTCACTAGGAGGACTATAAACACTTCCTCAGTCAGCCCAAACTGATTGGAGCTAATTGAAGAAGGAAAGCACAACACAGAAAGATATGAACTCTGTTAAACATCCTCCAGTCTGATTTATTCCAAGGTTTTATCAATGATCCACAAGATGAGGTAGGATGGAAGTTTGGACATAAACACACACTGACACAGAGACACACTCCTACTCTTACACACTCACATTTACACTCATGAATCAGTGAGCATTCAATAGATGGGGTGAAAATTAGGACACACAGAAACAGACATGCTCCCACACTAATACTCACCGATTCACCAATGATGGGTCAGGGGATGGAACGAAAGTTAGGATATACATAGTCACACACTCAGAAATACTGAAACCCCAACACTTATAATACAGAGAGATACACATATGCATCCTGGTATAATTTTAAGAAATAGTTGATCTCAATTTGTAATCATGGTGAAGAGAAAAATGGTCTGGTTAACCAAAAATATCATCACAAGTCCTGATACATGCATCACAACTGGATTTATTACAAGAGATATAAACATTCTGTGGAACCTTAAGCAAGAGCAAAGGGTTCACAATCCAAAACAGAAGCTTGCATACTTCTGAGATTACAAAAAAGGAAGGAGTAGGAAACAGAAATCTCTACCTGAATGGGAGGATGAAAGGGGCCATAGGAATGGGAAAGAATTAAATTGTTTCTAAGGGGTGGTGTAACAATGGCAGAAGCCAAATTCTTTTTCCCGGAGTCAGTAGACCATGAAAACAGGATGGTCTACTTCTCTACAAGGGCCTGAGATGCATAAGCAGTTTCCTAGTCTCATATAGACTGGCATCTGTGTTGGCTTCCAAGAGTACACAAAAAGTCCAGATTGGGGTGAAAACAATAAATCATATCAGTTGATAACAAATTATGTACCTGATAAGTTCAGGTCTTCCTACCTATTCCGGGTCCAGTGTTTTCTGGAAAACATGGCAATTCAAAAGGACAACTTCAGAGCACCCCTTAACATTCCCTTTCTTTTGGTTAAAGGTGAATTCTGACTATTTCCACTCATATGAAAGAGTGTTCCAAATCACTATTGATCAGAGAAATGCAAATTAAGACAACTCTGAGACACTACTACACACCTGTCAGATTGGCTAAGATGACGGGAAAAAATAATGACGAATATTGGAGGGGATGTGGGAAAACTGGGACACTGATGCATTGTTGGTAGAGTTGTGAGCGAATCCAACCATTCTGGAGAGCAATCTGGAATTATGCCCCAAAAGTTTTCAAACTGTGCATACTCTTTGATCTAGCAGTGCTACTATTGGATTTATATCCCAAGGAGATACTAAAGAAGGAAAAGGGATCTGCTTGTGCCAAAATGTTTGGGGCAGCCCTTTCTGTAGTGACTGGAAACTGGAAAATGAATGGATGCCCATCCATTGGAGACTGGTTGGGTAAATTGTGGTATATGAATGTTATGGAATATTATTGTTCTGTAAGAAATGACCAGCAGGATGAATATAGAGAGGCTTGGAGAGACTTATATGAACTGATACTAAGTGAAATGAGCAGAACCAGGAGATCATTATATACTTCAACAACGATACTGTATGAGGATGTATTCTGATGGAAGTGGATCTCTTCGACAAAGAGAAGATCTAACTCAGTTTCAATTGATCAACGATGGACAGAAGCAGCTACACCCAAAGAAAGAACACTGGGAAATGGATGTAAACTGTTTGCATTTTTGTTTTTCTTCCCGGGTTATTTTTACCTTCTGAATCCAATTCTCCCTGTGCAACAAGAGAACTGTTTGGTTCTGCACATAGATATTGTATCTAGGATATACTGTGACATATTTAACATGTATAGGACTACTTGCCATCTGGGGAGGGGTGGAGGGAGGAGGAGAAAAATCATAACAGAAATGAGTACAAGGGATAATGTTGTAAAAAAAAAAAAAAGCTACCCAGGCATGGGGTTCTGTTAATAAAAGTTATAATTATTAAAAATAAATAAATTTTTTAAAAAGGCGAATTCTGGTTACACTGCAAGAATGCATTTGGTAAAAACATTGCCATGAATCCTATACCAAGGAAGGCTCTACAAAGATTAAGAGAAAGAAACACTTCACAAGCATTAAGATCAACACACAGCTGACACAGGACTTTGGTCACTTTTACCTCTAGGGGGCCATACAGAGTAAAATCAATTACAAAATGAGATTACAGAAAATTACCCAAGCACAGTACAAGCCATAGTAAGAATGTTAAATAGCAGGACTAATCCAGAGAGTGAAAAGCATAAAACACTAAGATAACTAGGAGAATACACATGCAGATATAGAAAATAAAAGCCAAAGGGTACAATAATGAAGATCAACATTTTTATAATATTTTATTCCCCCTCAATTACAAGTCAAAACAATTTTAAACAACTTTTCAAAAGTTGTGAGTTCCAAAATCTATCCTCCTCTCCCTCCTTTCCCTCTTCCTCCTTGAGATGGTAAGCAATGCAATATAGTTTAAACACGTGCAATCATTTAAAACAATTAATGGACATCAACGTTAACAAACATTGTCTTCTTGCAATTTACTACTCCTTCCCAATTGACGATTCAAATCAACACATTTCATACTGGATCTCAAACATACCATGCAGTCGTCTGGTTTCTAGTACATCTTGTCGGGAAAATATGTCCTTAAGAGCACCACTGTATTGGGTAGCCTTTTGGTTCAAAATTACTTGTAGAGACTCCTCAGATGTTCCTGCCCAAATCTCTTACAAAACAGATCTCAGTACAAGTTGACACATGTTCTCAAAATCTACTTCTCCAGTAACTAATTCATGTTGTTGGTTTTGTCCTTCATTCTCAAAGAGGACCAAAACGACATCACTATGTTAGAATCAAGTTAATGTGTCTGATTGCAGCCGATCAAACAATACAAGCTTGGAATGCTCTGCCACAAGTTGGATACAAATAGTCCCTAAGAACATTTTGAGTGGATTCTGTAACTTTGTGAATTTCATGTTTCTTCTGAGCTAATTCAATTCTGTTTTGCTCATAGAGCACAACATCTTCTCAGTTGAGGGCCATGCTGGGTGGTCCTATGCCAGTGTCTCTCATATCATACAATCAATTCTAAAGTTCTTGAGCGTGTCCTTGTATCTCTTTTCCTGACGACTACTTTGTGAGTGCTCGCCCTGTGTGAGTTCTCCATAAAATTGTCTTTTGGCAAGTGTACATTTGGCATTTGAACGATATGACTAGTCCAATGGAGTTGTGCTCTCTGTAGCAGAGTTGAATTGCTTGGCAGTGTAGTTCGAGAAAGGACCTCAGTGTCTGGTATTTTATCCTGCCAGGTGATCTTTAGAAGCTTCCTTAAAACAATTCAAATGGAGGCAATTCAGTTTCCTGGCGTGGCGCTTAGATACTGTGTAGGTTTCACAGGCGTATAACAATGAGGTCAGTACAGCGGCTCTGTACATCTTCAGTTTGGTAGCCAGTTTAATACTCTAGTCTCCCTCACTTTCCCTTGGAACCTCCCAAACACTGAGCTGGCTCTGGCAATGTGTGTGTCAACCTCATTATCAATGTGGATATCCCTGGAAAGTATGCTTCCAAGGTAAATGAACTTATTTAATAGTACTCAAAACTTCTCCATTTGTTGTAACTGATTAAAACCATCTCAAATCTGATCTTATTAACAATAAAGCTATAAGGGAATAGCAAATTAAGAGCCCAAAGTTCTCTTGAAACTTTAGAGGATTAGGTTATAAATATCCTATGTTGAATCTATCTTTATCTGAACTCTGTACCTGACATAAATATTGTTAAGAATAAGCTAAAGAGGGGCAGCTAGGTGGCATAGAGCACCAGCCCTGAAGTCAGGAGAACCCAGTTCAAATGTGACCTCAGACACTTAATACTGCCTAGCTGTATGACCCTAGGCAAGTCACTTAATCCCAATTGCCTCAGCAAAAGAAAAACATAAACTAAAGAGTTACTGTTACGGTACAAAGAAAATATTTAAATACCACTAAAGGCAGAACTCTTATACCCTTCCAAATTACATTAATATTTGTTTGGGCTTGTTGTTTTCAACAATTTACTCGATTTTTTACTTTACAATTTGCAGTTCAATTCAATTATTCACTTCCCCTTAAGAGGAACACATAATCCTCACATAAAAATTGAAGTTACAGAACACTTTTTATAAGAAATGACCTTTCGGACTCAGACACATACATAGATTTTACTTATTAGGTTCTCAAGAGTTTCTTTAGAAACATCCGTTTGACTTGGGAATTAGAGGTCGGGCAAACGACGGCTTTTAAAACAGGCTTAGAACTTAATTCTTAGGAATGAAAAAGATAATGAAATATTTGAATATAACTCCTCATAGGTGAGCATTCCTATCTTCCATGGATATTTTGACATGTATGAGTACTTACTTCTCACTCACTCACTCATCCTTGCTATTTATATTTTAGTACTTATATATTCTCTCTATAAATGAATCAATATATATGGGTTACCCTTATAGTCTAGAATGTGTATTATATAATATATATGTGTATATGTATATAGTATGTGTGTACATATATACATATATTAATGTATATATGTACATACATATGTATGGAGCTATAATTTATTCCATATATATATATATATATATATATATATATATATATATATAACACATACTACACACCTCTCAGACTGGCTAAAATGACAGGAAAAAATAATGATGAATGTTGGAGGGATGTGGGAAAACTGGGACACTGATGCATGGTTGGTGGAATTATAAATGGATGCAGCCAAGGGCTATCAAACTGCATACCCTTTGATCCAGCAGTGTTTCTACTGGGTTTATATCCCAAAGAGATCTTAAAGGAAAAGGACCTGTATGTGCAAGAATGTTTGTGGCAGCCCTCTTTGTAGTGGCAAGAAACTGGAAACTGAATGGATGCCCATCAATTGGAGAATGGCTGAATAAATTGTGGTATATGAATGTTATGGAATATTATTGTTCTGTAAGAAATGACCAGCCAGGATGATTTCAGAGAGGCCTGAGAGACTTACATGAATTGATGCTAAGTGAAATGAGCAGAACCAGGAGATCATTGTACATGGCAACAACAAGATTATAGGATGATCAAATTTAATGGCCGTGACTCTTCAACAATGAGATGATTCAAACCAGTTCCAATTGTTCAGTGATGAAGAGAGCCATTTGCCCTCAAAGAGAGGACTGTAGGAACTGAACTTGATTCACAACATAGCATTTTCACTCTTTTTGTTGTTGCTTGTACTTTATTTTGCTTCTTATTTTTTACTGGTTTCATTTAATTTTTCTTGTGCAGCACAATAATTGTATAAATATGTATGCATACATTAGATTTAACATATATTTCTACCATGTTTAGCAAGTATTGAACTACTTGCCATCTAGGAGAGGACATGGGAGAAGGGGGGATTGGAACACAAGGTTTTGTAAGGGCTAATGTTGAAGAATTGTCCATGCATATGTTTTGAAAAATAAAAGCTTTAATAAAAATTTTTGAAAAGACATATTTTGAAAAAATGAGCAAGCAACAGCATAGAAGAACTTAACTGTAACAAACTACTATGGTGGTGGGAAAGGCCAGGACATAAATTCAGAAGAAAACAACATTGTGAAAAGAGCTACAAAAAGTCACAAATAAAAATGTTAATTGGACTTTATCCCAACAAGAATTCCTTGAAGAGTGAAAGAAGAGAGGAGAAATGGTGGAGGAAAAATTGGGAAAAGAAATGAGAGTGATTAGGGAAAGAATTAACAGCTTGGTAAAAGAGGCACAAAAATTCACTGAAGAAAAGAACTCCTTAAAAAGCAGAATTGGCCAAATGAGAAAAGAGGTACAAAATCTCACTGAAGAAAATAATTTCTTAAAAATTAGAATTGGGTAAGTGGAAGCTAATGACCCTTGAGACACCAAAAAGAAAAAAGTCAAAAGAATGAAAATTGCAGAAAATGTGAAATATCTCATCAGAAAAAAATAACTGATATAGAAAATAGAGCAAAGAGATCATTTAAGAATTATTGGACTATCTAAAAGACATGATAAAAAGAAAGAGCCTAGACATTATATTTGAAGATATTATCAGGAAAGCCATCTTGAAATCTTAGATCCAGAGGATAATATGGAAATGGAAAAAAACCTACCAATCACTTCCTGAAAGAAATCTCAAAATGAAAATTCACAGGAATGTTATAGTTGAATTCCAGAGCTTCCAGGTGAAAGATAATATACTCAAGCAATCAGAAAGAAATAATTTAAATATTATATGGAGCTCAGTCAGGATCACTAAAATTTCTACATTAAAGGAGAGAAGACTTGGAATATGATATTCTGGAGGGCAAAGGAACTAGGATTACAACCAAGAATAATCTACCCAGAAAAACTGAGTACAATCATTCAGAATAAAAGGGTATATTTAATGAAATAGAGTCATTTCTGCTGAAAAGAGCAGGGCTGAATAAAAATTTGACATTCAAATACATATTCAAAAAAGCATAAAAATAAATAATGAAAGAGTAATCAGAAGAGTCTCAATAAAATCAAACTATATTCCTATATGAAAAGAGGGCACAGGTATGAATCAATTATGTTGGAATTATCTTCAAAAAGATGAAGGGATGAGAAAGAGGGATTCCTTAGGAAGAGATAGAATGAGGAAAACGTTTTAACATAAATAAGGGGTTCAAGGAAGAACTTGTACAGTGGAGGAGAACTGAAGCAATGCTTGAACTTCACCTCATTGGATTTGATTTAAAGGAGGAAAACATATACACACCCATTTGTGATAGAAAATAACTTACCCAGTAAGGAAATAGGAGCGGAAGGATAAGATAAAAGAGAGAGTGATAAAGAAGATGACAAATTAAGAGAGGTAATGATTAGAAGCAAAAATACTTTTGAGCATAGACAAGATCAAAAAGAGAGAAGAAGAAACAGAAGAAAATGGGATGGAGGGGGAAACATAGTAATCATAATTGTGAATTAGAATGGGATGAGCTCACTTATAAAATGGAAGTGGATACCAGAAGGGATTAGAAACCAAAATCTAAGAATAGGCTGTGACATAAGTGACATACTTGAAACAGAAAGACTCACACAGAATTAAAATAAAAACTGAAAAAAGCAGGGTAGCAATTATTTCAGACAAACAAAAGCAAAAATAGACCTAATTAAAAGGAATAATCAGGAAAATTACATTTTGCTAAAAGATATCACAGACAATAAAGTAATATAAAATTTTACAGCAAGCTTCTCTGATAAAGGCTTCATTTTTTCAAATTTATACTTTATAAAGAACTGAGTCACATTTATAAAAATAAAAGTCTTTCCCCAACTGATAAATGGATATAATAAACAGGTAATTTTCAGAAGAAATCAAAGCTAATTATAGTCATATGAAAATGCTCTAAATTACTATTGATTAAAGAAAGGCAAATTAAAACAACTTGTTCATGGAAAAGTCATGAGGTACCACCTCACAGTTATCAGAAATGAAAAATAGGTTAACTAATACACTGTTGATGGAGCTGTGAACTGGTCCAACAATTCTGGAGGACAATTTAGAAATAGGCCCAGAGGGCTATGAAACTGTGCATACCCTTTCACCTAGCAATACTATTAAGTCTGTATCCCAAAGAGATCAAATAAAAAGAAAATGGACTTATATGTACAAAATATTTACAGCAATTCTTTTGTGGTGGTAAAGAATTGAAACCTAAGGATTGCTTATCAATTAGGGACTAGCTAAACAAGTTGTAACATATGAAGGAGTTCTATTGTGCTATGGGAAGTGTTGAGAGGGGTGATTTCAGAAAATATGGCAAGACCTATAAGAATTGTGGTAAAGTGAGAAGAACAGAGAGGTCATCATACACAGTAACAGCAATGTAATGATGATAATCAATTGTAAAAACAAAAACTTAGCTACTGAGATTAAATAACAATCCAAGACAATCCAAAGTATTCATGATGAAAATGCTATTCACTTCCAGAGAGAAAAATTGGGTATAAATTGAAGTATAATTTTCTTATTTTATTTTTCTTGCTTTTTAAAAAATATGGCTAATATATATGTCCCATATGATTTCACATATGTATAATTGATATCGTATTGATTGACTTCTTAGAGGGTGAAGGAGGGAGGAAAGGAGGGAGAGAATCTGTAACTCAAAATTTGAAAAGAAAAAATGTGAAAATAAATAAGTATTTAAAGAATTTTTAAAAGAGCCTGAGATCTTTGTAGTGCCAGATCTATGGTTATCATTATTTATGATGGACCTGTTTATAGGTATAAATATTAAGTGGATGTAAAGGGAATGAAGGCAGCAGGTATATTCAAAAGACTTTTAATGAATGCAAGGAGAGTCTGCTTTGTTCACATCTGAGTGGTCCATTGAGAGAGGGATGAAAACATGGTAAGGAGGCCAGAACAATATTCTGCATGACCTTTTATAGGATTAAAAGTTGAAGAGGTTTGGTTTCGAGGTTTAATCTGAATTCTGATTTAGATTATAGGAATTCATTCCTCACTTGACTTCATAAATCCATAATTTTACTTGTTTTCATATTTGTTCCTTTAATCAAAGTGAGCTGTTATATGGGTTAAAATACAATCTAAGGAGAGTTTATAATGGCTTAGAGTATAATTTTAGGAATTGGATTTGATATAGGAGAACGTAATAAGTGGCCAGAAGGCTTTACTCTCTAGCTATTTAGTTACTATATTCAGTCTGAACTCTAGATAGCAGTGTAAGACTGTGCTGTTTCTCAGTGTCAATTAATTGGTCTGGACACATTTAATAAGTACCTACTATGTCCAGGGATACAAAGATCAAAAAGAAAGCAGCCACTATTCTCAAATTCCATACATCCTATTGGTGGAGAAAGCATGCAAAAATATAAGTATATACAAAATATACATAGGTATAAAATAATTTGGGAGGTAACTCACTAACAAGTGGGAGGCCTCAAAAGTTTAGGTACCTGTAGAAGAAGGTAAGGATTAAACTGAACTTTTAAGGAAACTAGGGTTTATAAGAAGCAGTGGTAAGGATGGAATGCATTTCAGCCACCAAGGACAAACTGTGCAAAGGTAAGTAGCTAGGAAATGACATGCCATTACCAAAAACCAAAAACAAACAGTGAACTGGTTAATTAGGGCTGGACCTTAGAGGAAATAACGAGGAAATTATATTGATAAGACTAGAAAGATAGATTGTAGTCAGGGTATGAATGACTTTCAGTGACAAGTAGAGGATCCTCAGGAGCCACTGGAATTTGTTGAGAAAAAGATCAAAATGATCAGACATAATCCCTAAAGAATATCCCTTTAGCATCTGAATGGAAGATGTATTGAGAGGAAAAAGAAGTGAAATAGGAGCATCATTTAGGAGGTTATTGCAGTAGACTAAGTGAAGGGGTTAGTTATGTGAGTGGAGAGAATGGATGGATGCAAGAGATCTTATGAAGATGATGATGATAAGATTTGTATGGTGGCAGTGAGTTGTGCCAGGAAATATTTAACAGCCAACTCTGGGAGAGATGTGATGTGCTAATGACACTCTTTTAAGTTTAAGTTTTATTATTAAAATTTTCTTTATCACTTTCTTAAATTTATCCAATCAACAAAACCATAAATCAAGTCCTGATTTGTTTAGCATTTGCTAAACAGAGAGATGAACAGATAGAGACAGACAGATATATAGATAAAGATATAAAGAACACTTTTAAGTGTTATATTTTACACATGCACTGTGCTAAGTGTTGAAAACTCATATTCAAACAAGCACCTTTCCCTGTCCTCAACAATCTTACATTCTAATGGGAGGAAAGAAATATGAAGAGGATTTGGAAGGAGTTAAGTTGAGAAGTGAGATGGAGGCCTGGTGCTAAACAATAGAAGGCACTGGTTGTACTATTAGGAATTGACTATCCTGGGCACCTGAGAAGATGGCAATGTCTTTGACAGATCTCCTGGATGGCATTCAAAGCTCTTCATAACTTAGACCTTTCCCGCCTTTCCAGTCTTTTTGCACCTTATTTTGCAACATATACTCTTCAATGCTGTAAAACTGATTTTCTGCTTTTCCATGAACAAGACTTTCCATCTCTTGGCTCCCAAGATTCTCTGATTGTCCTCTATGCCTGGAATACTTTCCTTTCTCCTTTCTTACTACTGACTTCCCTAGCTTTCTTTAGGTCCAAATCAAAATCCCACGTTCTACAGGAAGCCTTTTTTTTAAAATAACTTTTTATTTACAAGTTATATGGATGGGTAATTTTACAACATTGACAATTGCCAAACCTTTTGTTCCAATTTTTCCCCTCCTTCCCCCTCCCCCCTCCCTAGATGGCAGGATGATCAGTAGATGTTAAATATAAAGTATAAATTAAATACAAAATAAGTATACATGACCAAACCGTTATTTTGCTGTACAAAAAATTAGACTCTGAAATATTGTACAATTAGCCTGTGGAGGAAATCCAAAATGCAGGTGGGCAAAAATATAGGGATTGGGAATTCAATGTAATGGTTTTTAGTCATCTCCCAGAGTTCTTTCGCTGGGCATAGCTGGTTCAGTTCATTACTGCTCTATTGGTACTGATTTGGTTCATCTCATTGCTGAGGATGGCCAGGTCCATCAGAATTGATCATTATATAGTATTGTCGTTGAAGTATATAAGGATCTCCAGGCCCTGCTCATTTCACTCAGCATCAGTTCATGTAAGTCTCTCCAGGCCTTTCTGAAATCATCCTGCTGGCCATTTCTTATAGAACAATAATATTCCATAACATTCATATACCACAATTTATTCAGCCATTCTCCAATTGATGGACATCCATTCACTTTCCAGTTTCCGGCCACTACAAAGAGGGCTGCCGCAAATATTCTTGCACATACAGATCCCTTTCCCTTCTTTAAGATCTCTTTGGGAAATAAGCCCAGTAGTAGCACTGCTGGGTCAAAGGGTATGCACAGTTTGATAACTTTTTGAGCATAGTTCCAAACTGCTCTCCAGAATGGTTGGATGTGTTCACAATTCCACCAACAATGTATCAGTGTCCCAGTTTTCCCGCATCCCTTCCAACATTCCGCATTATCTTTCCCTATCATTCTAGCCAGTCTGACAGGTGTGTAGTGGTATCTCAGAGTTGCCTTAATTTGCATTTCTCTGATTAATAATGACTTGGAGCATTTTTTCATATGGCTAGAAATAGTTTCAATTTCTTTGCCTGAGAATTGTCTGTTCATATCTTTTGACCATTTATCAATTGGAGAATGGCTTGATTTCTTATAAATTAGAGTCAATTCTCTATATATTTTGGAAATGAGGCCTTTATCAGAACCTTTGACTGTAAAATATTTTCCCAGTTTATTGCTCAGGAAGCCTTTCTTAACCCTTCTTAATTTCAGTCTTTTCCCTCTTATAATTATTTCCTATTTGTCCTGTACATAGCTTGTTTTGGATATATTTATTTGTATGTTGTCTCCCCCAATAGATTATAAGTTCCTTGAGAATAGGAATAATTTTTTTGCCTCTTTTGTATCCCCAGAATAGTACCTAGCACATAGTAGGTGCTTAATAAATGTTTATTGAGTGAATGAGTGATATTAATTATTTTAATCAGCATCTTTCTGGTTCCTTAGAATTTCTAAGTAAACCACCATGTCATAAGCCAATAGGTTAAATTTTATCTTGTCTTTGCATCTTTGTGCCTTTAAAATGAGATTAAAGGGTAAAGTACCTTGTAGACCTTAAAGTGCTATATAAATGCTAAGTATTAATATTATTATTCAAAATAATTGCTTACTCTTGTCTTATTGTGAGCATTTCTAAAACTATAGCAAATAGTATCAGAGAGAGTTGGCATCCTTGCTTTATTCCAGTATTCACTGGGAAAGCATCTAATTTATCCCCATTGCATATGATGATTGCTTTTGGTTTTTATATTTATGAGATCAAAAAAGGTCCCCTATGCCTATAACATTGTATTCAATTTCTAGACTTTGTGCCTTTTCATGATCTGTCTTTTATGTCTAGAATGCTCTGAGTCTTTGACTCTGCCTCCTGTTTACCCTAACTTCATTTAAGACTCACCTCAAATCCCACCTTCTGTAGGAGGCTTACCATGATCTCCCTGTTAATGCCTTCTCTCTCAGATTGTCTTCCATCTACCCTATATAGATTTTGTATGTATCTAGAAGTCTCCCCCATTAGAATGTGAGCTCTTCAAGAGGAAGGACTATTTTGACCTTTGTAGCTGCAGTATACAGTGCCTGAAAAAGGGAAGCTTTTAATGTTAGTTTGTTGACTGACTGCTAGAATGTAGACCACTCATTAAAGTGGGTACTGTGGACTTCAAAGGTTCACGTTATAAGCTTTTCATACAACAAAACCCAAAGATAACAGTAAATCTATAAGAGATCATATCTTGGGCTGACATTCTTTATTTTGCTTCCCTTCAATTTGCCATGTAGGAAGTAGTGTATTAGTTATTTCCTATGCACAATTAAGAACCCAAACCAATGGTGTTGGGGGAGGGGGTATTAAGATGTAAGATGACAAAAAAAAGCTAAGAAGGGGTCGAATCGTGAAGAATTTTAAAAGCCAACCAGAGGATTTTCTTCAATGTATCCCAAAAGTCTTAGTATAGATTTAAGCTTTAACAACCAAGATTTTTAGAATAGTCTATGTTTAATCCTAAAGGTAATAAAGCATCACAAGTTTACTGAATGGAGAGAAAGGAGAATGTAATATAGTCAGGATTCTGTTTGGAAAGATCACTTTGATAGCTGAATGAAGGACAAATTCGAGTGGGAAAAGATTTGAGGCAGGCAGACCCACCAACAGAGTATTGAAGTCCAGGTATGTGGTACAGGCACCAGGGTGGTGACAGTATCAGAGGAGAGAATATGTTTGATTCTATCATGTTGGGATGATTTGGGGAAAAAAAGAATGGAAGGATAAGAAAGAGGAATGCGCTAGAAGGGGAAAAGGAGAGGAAGAATAGGGGAAATTATTTATAAATTTGGTTCCCCAAAAACCTTTTATAGTAAAGGGGAAAATGTGAGGGGAGCACAAATGCTTGAACCTTACTCATCAGAATTGACTCAAAAAGAAATAACATATACACTCAGTTGGTATGGAAATCTCTTACCCTACAGGGAATTAAGAGAGGAAGGGATAAGAGAAGGGGGAATGGAGTTGAAAGAAAGGAGGGCATATAAAGGGAGGCAGTGGTCAAAAGCAAAACAGATTTTAGATGAAGGACAGAGTTTAAAAGAGAGAGGAGAAGAAGAAAAGGAAAAAATAAGATGGAGGTAAATATACAGTTAGTATTTATAATTCTGAATGTGCATAGGATGAACTCACCTGTAACATATAAGCAGATAGGAGAATGGATTGGAAACCAGAATCCAACAATATAGTGTTTTCAAGAAACACATTTGAAATAGAGGACACAAAAATAAGGGCCTAGAGCAGGATCTAATATTCTTCAACTGAGGTAAGAAAGGCAGGGGCAAGAATCATGATGTCAAAGCATAAACAAAAATAGCAGATGAAACTACATTTTGCTGAAAGCAAGATTTGCTTTATAGACAATGACGTAATCTCAAAATGAAACATAACATATACCAACATGGCATCACATCCAAATTCTTAATGGAAAAGTTAAATGACTTTTGGAAGGGAAAAGATAGTAAAATTATACTAGTGGGAGATTTAAATTTTCTTCTCCCAGAGTTAGATAAATCTATCATAAAATAAATAAGAAGGAAATTAAGGAAGCGAATAGAATCTTAGAAAAGTTAGACATGACAGACCTCTGGAGAAAATTGAATATGAATAGAAAGGATCTGACCTTTTGTCAACTGTATATGGCACCTTCCCAAAAATTGACCACATATTAGAGATAACCTCCCCATAAACCAAATGCAAAAAAGCAGAAATGGTAAATGCACCTTTTCAGACCATAGTGCAATAAAAAAAATTCATTCAGTAAAGGACCTCGAAAACAGATTAAAAATTATTGAAAGTTAAATAATATAATCCTAAAGATCAAGTGAATTAAAGAACAAATCATGGAAATAATCAATTAATTAAAGGCAATGACAACAATAAGAAAATATTCTAAAATTTGTGAAATACAGCCAAAGCAGGGGGAAATTGTATCTCTGAATGTATACATCAATAAAAGAGAGAAAGAACAGATCAATGAATTGGGCATGCAGCTGAAAAAAAAAGTAGAAAAAGGACAAATTAAATAATCTCCAATTAAACACTGAAATGGAAATCCTGAAAATCAAAGAGAAGATAAATAAAATTGAAACCAAAAAATTGAACTAATGTAAATAAAATTTAAGAACTGGTTTTATGAAAAGAAATAAAAGAATAAATAAACCACTGATTAATTTAAGAAAAGAAAATTATCAGTTTCAATAACGAAAAGGGTAAATACACCATAAATAAAGATAAAATTTAAACAATTATTATTTTGCCCAGTTATGCCACTAAAACTGATAATATAAGTGAAATAGATGAAGATTTACAAAAATATAAATTGCTTAGTTTGCCAAAAGAGGAAATCGAATCTAAATAATTCTATCTTAGAAAAAATTCGTAAATAAATCCAAACAGTTAAGGAACAAGTAATCCCAATACTATAGAAACTATTTGGAAAAAAAAAGTAAAGGAATCCTACCAAATTCATTCTATGATTCAAATATAGTTTTGATACCTTAGTCAGGGAGAACAAAAACAGAGAAAGAAAACTATAGATCAATTTTCTTAATGAATGTCATTGCAAAAATTTTAAATAAAATAGAAGTAAGAAAATTATAGAAATATTTCACAAAGATCATATGCTATGACTAAGTGGAATTTATATCAGGAATGCAGGGCTAGTTCAATGTAAGGAAAAACTATCAGCATAGTTGACTGGATCAAAAACAAACAAACAAAAAAGACAAATCATATGCTTTGCAGGATTCTCATTGTGTGTTTTTGCCCTCTTGGCTGAACGGAGGAGTCTACATGTGATCTTTCTCGTTTATTTTATGATGGCAACATTTTCTCAGCTTCCTGGGTAATTGTGGGGTATTTGAGCTTCTCTGCCACCATCTTCGCAGTATTTGCATCTATACAGGTATTACTCTCCAAATCTTTTGTGTGTTTTGTAGGGCCTTCCCTGCTACTATTATTTATTGGATTTTGTTATCATATAGAAAAATACAGTTGATTTTGTGTGTGTGTTTTGTAGTCTGCAACTTGCAAGTGCTATTTAGGGTCGGTTTCAATATTGTTTCAATTAGTTTGTTATTTCTCTGGGATTTTCATCAGCAAAGAGATAGTCCTGTTTCCTCTTTGCTTTTCTTTATGCCTTGAATTTCTTTTTCATCTTTTTGTTATTACTACTATTTCTAGCAAATCATCATTATTAAGCACCTACCATCTGCTAGGCACTGTGGTAGCTGACAGGTATACAAAGATTAAAACAATCTTTACCCTCAAGGAGTTTACACTCTAACAAGAAAGAGAAGTACATACATAAATATAAGTGCACACAAAATAACTATGAGGAGAATAAATACAACTACATGGCATAGTTAGATCCAAGGTCATCCACGAAGGGAGGGCACTTCCTATTGGGAGGATCAGGAAAGACTCCATGTAAAAGATAATTCCTGATCCCCATCTTGTAGGAAGAGAGGGATTTTATAACAAAGAGGTCAAGGGTGGGGGTAAGAGGTGAAAAATTGGAACAAGAGGTTTGGCAATTGTTAATGCTGTAAAGTTACCCATGCATATAACCTGTAAATAAAAGGCTATTTATTAAATAAAAAAAACAAACAAAACAAAGAGGTCAAGAAGGAGTCCATTCTAGGTATGGGAGAATGGCTAGTGATGGGAGATTGGAGTGTCATGTAGGAGGAACAGAAAGTAGATAACTGGCTGGATCAGAGTGCAAAAGGGAGAATTAAGTAATGGGAGGCTAGAAATGTGAATTATTTTCCTAATTTTAAATCATCTTGGATTTCTGCTTTAAAACCTACTGAATCAACATTGAAAATTTAGGGAGAGGGCATATGTTGGTTTGTTACATAAAGTATTTACATTTTAATTTTTATCAATAATCGCTAATGCTGTACTTTTCTGGAACTAAAATCATAGCAGGGAGAGGGAAGAATCTTTGCTTTTCTTCTATACTTTTGGTAAAGCTCCTAAAGAATCTGATCATGTATGATGCTTTCTTTTGGTTTTAGATAGATACTTTTTATTTTATTAAAAGGATTCCTCTATGCTTATACTTTATAGGGTTTTTGCCATAAGTAAGTGTTATGTTTTATCAGTTTAAAAATAATTTGAGTAGTATTTGTATATATTGATCATTTAAAATTTGATAAGATTATTCTATAATTCCATCAGGAATGGGAACTCCTCTCCTCCCCTTTTGAGTAGTTGCTTTACATTCAGTTCTAGTTTATTTTCTGAGATTAAATTATTTAAGACATCTGATGTTCTGTTATTTTAGGAATATTATATGTGTATTTTCTCATCTAACAAAAAGCCAAAACTTTATTGATAGAAACAGTATAAATTATAAAGTAGATGTCATTGAGTCTCTGAATATTAGGAAAATGTCCTCATCTTCAGATTATTACCTCATTAAATTCACACTTATTCTTATTAGTCTATAGATCACCATATCTCTAGGCTGATGAAGATTCCATTCTTTGCTTAGGGAATGAAATGCTGCCCTCTTTCTGAGCTCAAGCAATTTTTATAGAACAATAGAGGGTAGGGTGATAAATGTTTAACAACTGCTTCTATAGGGAAAAATGTATGCACACCCTTTTAAGGTGATTTTGCACTACTAATACTATCTTAAGTCCAAACAACCAAGCAAACTAAATCAAACTCTTTCTAGTCCTATGGTTACTTCCTATTTCTCAGAAGTCAGTATGAGGTGGTTCCAGTAACCTCTGGGAACAAGATCCAAAATGGATGCAAAAAATGGAAAGTGAATGGGCCAAGCTCCTGCTGCAGTGGAAGCAAGAGAATTTTTTATTTTGTCTTTTTTGTATTATATTTTGTAGTTTTAGAGGTATTCCTCATTTCTTTTTGTTCTCAGTTTTCTTGGAATATAATTGTGCACAATGAGGTTCTGATCATTTTAGTTTTGTTTGTTATCATTCCTAGAGTCTTTTTGGTTTCCAACTTATCTTTTTTTCCTAAATTTTCCTCCTTTATGCTAATCCGGGAGTTTGCAATATTTGTTTCTAATTTTTTGAAATGCTTATTCAGTTCATTAATTTTCTGCTTTTCTATTTTGCTAAGGAATGCTTTTAGGGATATATTTTTCCTCTAAGGCCGATTTATTTGTTGTTTCATCATTATCATTATCCTTCACAATTATTATTTATGATTTGCTCCTTGACCTACTCATCTTCTATGATTTCATGGTTAAATCTTTATTTGGATCTATGTCTTTTGATTATCTTCCTAGAACTATTTTTATTGCATTGTGATCTGTAATGAATGTGTTTAGTATTTAGTATTTTTAAACATTTATTTGTAATAACTCTATAACCTAATACATGGTCAGTTTTACAAAAGTTCCACGTGATAGTGATAAATATACATTCTTTAGTAGTCCCATTCATAAGGTGTCACAAATCTTTTAGCTCTGGTTTCTCCAGTAATTTGTTCAATTCTATATTTTCCCTTAAAAAAAATCTTTGTGAATTTTACCAAACATTTAAAGAACAATTAACCTGAATGCTATATAAACTTTTTGAAAAAATAGGGAATGAAGGAGTCCTACCAAATTCCTTTTATGACACAGACATGGTACTGATACCTAAAGCAGGTAGGTTGAAAACAGAGAAAGAAAATTATAGACCAATCTCCTAATGAATATTGATGCTAAAATCTTAAATAAAATATCAGCAAAAGATTACAGAAAATCATCCCAGGATAATCCACCATGACCAAGTAGGAGTTATACCAGGAATGTAGGGCTGGTTCAATATTAGGAAAACTAATAGCATAATTGACTATATGAATAACCAAATTAACAAAAACCATATGATCATCTCAATAGATGCAGAAAAATCATTTGATAAAATACAACATCCATTCCTATTAAAAACACTAGAGAGTATAGGAATAAATGGACTTTTCCTTAAAATAATCAGTAGCATCTATTTAAAACCATCAGCAAGCATCATATGTAATGGGGATAAACTGAAATCATTCCCAATAAGACCAGGAGGAAACAAGGTTGCCACTATCACCATTACTATTCAATATTATATTAGAAATTTAGCTTCATCAATAAAAGTTGAGAAAGAAATTAAAGGAATTAGAGTAGGTAATGGGAAACCAAATTATCACTCTTTGCAGATGATAAGATGGTATACTTAACCCCAGAGATTCCACTAAAAAGCTATTAGAAATAATCTACACCTTTAGCAAAGTTGCAGGATACAAAATAAACCCACATAAGTCATCAGATTCACATATATATATATATATATATACACACAGAGAGAGAGAGAGAGAGAGAGAGAGAGAGAAAGAGAGAGAGAGAGAGTGCAAAATCCAACAGGGATACAAAAGGAAATTCAATTTAAAGTAACTACCAATAGTATAAAGTATTTGGGAATCTGTCTGCCAAGGGAAAGTCAGGAACTATATGAGCAAAACTACAAAACACTTTACACACAACTAAAGTCAGATTTAAATAATTGAAAAATATTAAGTGCTCTTGGATAGGCCGAGCAAATATAAGAAAGATGACAATACTCCCTAAACTCTATTTATTTAGTGCTATACCAATCAGACTCCCAAGAAACTATTTTAATGACCTAGAAAAATAACAAGATTCATATAGAAGAACAAAAGGTCAAGACTTTCAAGGGAACTAATGAAAAAATCAAATGAAGGTGACCTACCTGTACCTGATCTAAAACTATATTATAAAGCAGCGGCCACCAAAATAATTTGGTATTGGCTAAGAAATAGAGCAGTTGATCAGTGGAATAGATTAGGTTCACAGGACAAAATAGTCAATAAATATAGCCAGTGTTTGACAAACCCAAAGACCCAAGCTTTTGGGATAAGAATTCACTGTTTGAAAAACTCCTGGGGAAATTGGAAATTAGTATGGTAGAAACTAGGCATTGATCCCTACTCAACAGCACACACCAAGATAAGGTCAAAATGGGTTCATGATCTACGCATAAAGAATGAGATTATAAATAAATTAGAAGGACATAGTATAGTTTACCTCTCAGACTTGTGGAGAAGGAAGGAATTTGTGATCAAAGAAGAATTAGAGATCATTATTGATCACAAAATAGAAAATTTTGATCATACCAAACTGAAAAGGTTTTGTACAAACAAAACTAAGGCAGACAAGATTAGAAGGAAAGCAATAAACTGGGAAAATATTTTTACAGTTCTGATAAAGGCCTCATTTCCAAAATATATATAGAATTGACTCTAATCTATAAGAAATCAAGCCATTCTCCAATTGATAAATGGTCAAAGGACAGACAATTCTCAGATGAAGAAATTGAAACTATTTCTAGCCATATGAAAAGATGCTCCAAGTCATTATTAATCAGAGAAATGCAAATTAAAACAACTCTGAGATACCACTACACATCTCTCAGATTGGCTAAGATGACAGGAAAAGATAATGCTGAATGTTGGAGGGGATATGGGAAAACTGGGACACTGATGCATTGTTGGTGGAGTTATGAATGGATCTAGCTATTCTGGAGAGCAATTTGGAACTATGCTCAAAAAGTTATCAAACTGTGCATACCCTTTGATCCAGCAGTGTTACTACTGGGCTTATATTCCAGAGAGATCTTAAAGAAGGAAAGGGACCTGTATGTGCAAGAATGTTTGTGGCAGCCCTCTTTGTAGTGGCCAGAAGCTGGAAAATGAATGGATGCCCATCAGTTGGAGAATGGCTGAATAAATTGTGGTATATGAATGTTATGGAATATTATTGTTCTGTAAGAAATGACCAGCAGGATGATTTCAGAAAGGCCTGGAGAGACTTACACGAACTGATGCTGAGTGAAATGAGCAGGACCAGGAGATCATCATGATGATCAATTCTGATGGACATGGATCTCTTCAACAATGAGATGAACCAAATCAGTCCATTTGTTCAAGAATGAATAGAACCAGCTACACCAGTAAAAGGACTCTGGGAAATGAGTGTGAGCCACCACATAGCATTTCCACTCCTCTGTTTTTGTCCACTTACATTTTTGATTTCCTTCTCAGGTTAACTTTACCTTATTTCTAAGTCCGATTCTTCTTGTGCAGCAAAATAACTATGGATATGTATATATATATTACATTTAACATATACTTTAACATATTTAACATGTATTGGACTACCTGCCATCTGGGAGAGGGGGTGGAGGAAAGGAAGGGAAAAATTGGAACAGCATGTTTTGCTATTGTCAATGCTGAAAAATTATCTGTGCGTATATCTTGTAAATAAAAAGCTATAATAAAAAAAATAAAATCTCTGCCTGCCTCAGTTTTCTCATCTATAAAATAGGGATCATCTATAAAATAGGCATCATAATAGCACCTCCTTCCCAGGGTTGTTGTGAGGATTAAATGAGACATTTGTAAAGTGTTTAACAACAGTGCCTAGCACATAGTGTTTTTTAAATGTTAGTTATTGGGACACTAATACATTGTTGGTGTAGTCAATCCAACCATTCTGGAGATAGTTGCTCTCAAATTGTGCAAACCCTTTGATCCAGCAGTGTCTCTACTAGGCCTTATCTTAAGAGATCATAAAAAAGGGAAAGGGACCTGTATGTGCAAGAATGTTTGTGGCAGCCCTTTTGGAGTGGCCAGAAACTGAAACTGAGTGGATGCCCATCAATTGGAAAATGGTTGAATAAGTTATGGTATATGAATGTTATGGAATATTATTGTTCTATAAGAAATGACCAGCAGGATGATTTCAGAAAGGTCTGGAGAGACTTACACTAACTGATGCTGAGTGAAGTGAGCAGAATCAGGAGAGCATTATACATGGCAACAGCAAGATTATACGATGATCACTTTTGATGGACATGGGTCTTTTCAACAGTGAGGTGATTTAGGCCAGTGCCAATGGTCTTGTGATGAAGAGAGCCATCTGTACCCAGAGAGAAGACTTGTGGGGATGGAATATGAATCACAACATAGTGATTTGCTTGCTTTTTGTTTTCTTTCTCATTTTTTTTCCCATTTGATCTGCTATTTCTAGTGCAGCATGATAATTGTGGAAATATACATAGAAGAATTGCACATGTTTAACATATATTGGATTACTTGCCATCTAGGGGAAGGGGTGGGAGAAAGGGAAGGAAAAAACTTGAAACAAGGTTTTGCAAGGGTGAATGTTGAAAATTATCTACCCATATGTTTTGAAAAGAAAAAGCTTTCATTAAAAAAAGAAAAAACCTTAAATGTTTGTTATTATTATTATATCTTGAAGCTCCTCCGGGCCTCTTGGGGGATTGCATGCTTTGGTACCAGTGTAGCCCTGTTAACCAAAATAAATAATAATGATAATAAGTCCATGAGGTGAGTGTTGTAACTGGATTTTTTAACAAGAGAAATAAACATGTATGGGGAACTCTGGATACAAGACACTGACAAGGTACTGGATACAAGATAAGAACACTGCTTGAGCAGTGAAGCAAAGAAGACATAAAGAGAAGCAAAGGGCCCCTACTGAGTTAGGAATAAGAACCAAGCCATTGACTGAGAAGAATGTCAGGAAGTCTTTGCAGCTACTAGAGTAAACCACTGCTGGGTCAACCAGACAGGGCTGGAGACTGGGGTGCACTCTAAATATTAAACAGCCAGTCTTCCAGAAAAAAAAATGGAGGTCTAAATACACTTTTGTTCATCATGCCCAACCCAAGCCTCTGCAAGTACTTTTAAGTTGAATCTGCCTTATTAAAATTTCGCCATCCCTTTCTTGTCTTGATAAAGAACAAATCCAGCCCCGATTTTTAGTCTTTGCAGATTTCCAAGGTATAAATGCTCACATTGAAAATGTAATTATGGGTCTCCTGAGTCAAGATGAACTGGCTTAAGAACTCTCCTGGTTATGCACCCTACTGAACTAGTTAGGCCACACAGGCTTAGAGAAAGGTAACTCAGACAATAGTACCAACTGGTTTGGGGCTATTCAATCAGGAACCTGAACAGACCATGATAATAAATTTTCCTCTTTAATTCTTTTTTATTAATTTTTATTGTTTGTGGCTCAGAACCATTTTTCCTGAAACTTTTAGTGAACTGAGAGCCTAATTTCTGTTAATATTAACTCACTTGACTAAAACATGACTCATGGAATAAGTGTTAAAGGGAAGAATGACAATCCTTGGAAGTTAAAAAGCATTTTGAGCTCCCCCCAAATTAGTTATTTGTGGAGAAGCTCCCCCACATGCCTGTTTAAGGAAGGATTTTTCTGAGTTTTGTTAGTTATCTTGGTGATATGTAAATTCATACCTTCTCAATCAGTCCACTGTGAACCATCAAAGTGTAGTTTAACCTGCAAGCTGACTCAACTTACCTACAAAATCTATTTAACTTGGTGTATTTTCTTAGGAGATTCAAAAAAAAATCCGGATTCTGCTTAAATAGGCAGAACATTTTTAAAAAATAAGTTTTTGTTCAACTTCATGACATTGAAGGAAGCATGAGATGATGAATCTGTAACTTTTAAACTTTTGTAACCTAAAAGCATGTACAAGATTACAATTCGTAAAATAAATAAATAAATAAATAATTGCTTGCTCTATTTTTCTGATGTTAAAAAAAAGCTTTGTCTATAAAAAGCCTTGTTAATCCCTAATTGGGATTCAGGAGTTATTTTATCTACCCTTCTGGACCTGTGCTTCAGAATAATAAAACCTACATATTTGCCTCTATAATTTCTGTGTTGTGATCAATTTATTTCGGTAGCAGTTACCCAGCACAGAAAGTTTAAGAGGAGCTATTTCTCCCACGACAAGAACTTGGGGGAGCTCTCACAATGGAAGCCAGGGCCTGCAAGAGAGGCCTTTTGGGATTTCTATAGAGAGAAAATGCCAGGCAGGGGCTTCAGGAGGCCTCAGGCTCAGGCTGATGTCCAAGATCAGCGTTGCTCCCGTTTCTGGGTCTCTGTGCACCAAGAAGGAGCTAAATGGCCTCTAGAATTCCTACCAGTGCTAAGTCTCTGAGCCTAAGTAGACTCTAAGGAGGGTCTGGTCTTACTTCTTTTGTTGGGCCCAGAAGGGGTGCACAGGAAGCCAGCATTCACGAGTTAGATATGGGTCTGAGACAGACCACTGGCAGTGAAGACACTGCAATGATTTCTAGGCTCTAGTCAAACTCTGATCAATTAATCTCTGGTTCCTTCCAGCTCATAGGTTCACCAGGATAGTACTGAAGAAAGGAACAACCTTCCAGTGAAGGTGAGAACAGAAGTTGCTAAATGAGGTACTGCCATCAGTTAGAGCCAGAGACCCCAGCAGTAGGGCTGAGGTAGAAGAGCCTCAAAAGCAAGCTTTTGTGGCCCTAACAGAAATCTTGCTGAGAGACCCACACCTACACCCCCCCCATCCCTTTTCAGGAGGAAATCCCCAGCTTGCCTCTATTTCTCTTGATAGCTGGCATCAGCAGAAACTAGTCCTATCACCTTGGCCCAGGAGCTGCTACTGACTTTTGAGACCACCATAAAGACCTGGTGTTATCACCTTGAAGGAATGGGGGTATATCCCCCCTCCATTTTTTAACTCATCCTCTTTCTGGGAGGCCTAGGTCTCATGGGGTCAAAGATCAACACTGAGACAAAGGTAAAGCTATAAGTTGGGTGTGTCTCTGGGGTCTATTGGAATGAACAGAAACCACAAAAATACAAACTTTTTGCAGCAAACTCATATTTATAAAAACTTGTAAAAGAACTTTGAAAGCAATTTTCCTAGATATCTGCCAATACAGATGAGTGTTTTTCTCCTATCACCTACTTATACATTGCAATCAATACAGAAAATATCACTAATTGGAACATGGAGATATAGCATGTGGAAGAGAAGTATAGTCACACAGCAAAAGGGGGCAGATAGCCAGCCCCATGTACCAGAAAACCCACCATACCCATTCTTAGTTAACATGGCAATGTTTTTAGCACTAACAATCCCTAAATTTTTGGTCTCCGAGCATTAGCACAGTACTGAGATCTAAAAGCACAGAACCCTAAAATATGTATAACATTTGGGGGCAACAAAATTAAGTTGGTTTTGACACTTTAAAAAGACCTCAGAAAGAGGAACTTTCCTAGACATCTGTCAAAAGAGAAGCTAACTTTTTTCCTGTTGTCTAAATGTATATTGGAAACAATACAGCAAACATCAGAATAGACCAGTTTTGGGAACATAAAGATAAAGCATGTGGAAGACCATGGATGTTACACTGCAAGAGGGGGCAGGTAACCAATCCCATTGGTCAGATAATCCACCACACCCACACCTGGTTCAAATAGCAGTCTTCAGCACCAACAATTGTCAGTCAAGGCCTTTGGTCATCTGAGCATGACCTAAGTGCTGAGGTATAGAAGCAGCAGAATATGAAGTAAACCAAAGTACACACTGTGGTCATCTAGGTAGGCAGGAAACGTTCCTACTCGGCATTGCAATCTCTATGTCTATTATTGCAAACACTAGTTACTCTTCTGTAACGAGAGAAGAGGTTTTCTCCATGGAAGTAGCTAATAGAAACAAAGGAATAAACAACCACCCTGAAACAATGCAAATACTGTAGAGGAACAGATCGTTTTGACAAGATATGGGCCGATATACCCAATAGATAGGCTCCAAGAAATGCTCACCTGGCAGGAGCCAAGCCCGCCAAGTCCTCATTCAGACTTTTGTCCATACTTGGGACCCAGCTGGTAATCAGTGGCTTCTGTGAATAGTTGAGAAGGATTTCTGGCCAGATATTCCAGGAAATCTTGTAAATGGTCCATAAACACATGGATGCTGCTGTCATTCAGAGGACTGCAGGCCAACACGGAGCCCAGTTTTGGGAAGAGGCGCAAAAGGTGGGCACTGCCATAGATCTGGGACATCTGCAAATTGGGGAAGTGGGCCAGGATATCAGCATACTGAGATCTCTCAAAATCGTAGAGCAGCTGGGTGCCCAACAGCAAGTCAAAGTACTCCTTGATCACAGCCACTAGACCACCGATGGCATACTTCTTATTGGTGGACCAGATGTTTGGCTGGAAGGTAGCATATGTGGTCAGGATGTTATCAACGGTCTTTCTGGCTGGCACTTTGAAGAGCTTTTCCGTGAGGGTTACCAGCGACCAATCCTGCAGGAACAAGTCCTCCAGGGCGATGGGCAGGTGGATCTGGACTTCCCGTTTGTCCGTGGGTTTTTTCCCTAGGCCCCCAATAGCATCCACATCTGTCTGTAACCTACTTCTTCTCCCTAGAGGAAGGGCCTTATCCATCCCCCAGAGAGATTGCATCCTTGAGCCCCCAGCGGTACTGCTCTCACCTGGACAACAGTAATAGCTACCCCGGATCAAGGAAACAGGGTGTTCTGGCTGCTGCTGCTTCTCGGCTGCTATCTGGAGGCAGACATAGGCAGATTGGTCCCTCTGCAGGTAAGCAGCTGAGTAGCGGAGGACACGGCCTTCGGGGATCCATGCGTAGTCCCAGCCACGAGGGATATGGGATAAAGCGGCTGTTCAGAGAATACCTGGGGACAACTGGCAGCAGGGTCCAGGTCTCTGGAGCCAAGGCCCCCTTCCCAGGATTATGGATCGGCCATAGCTGCTCCCAGTGGGAGTTCCGGAGGCATGGCTTGGCCACTTGGGATGAGTCGGGCCGAGCTAATGAGGGCGCCAGAAGGATGCACCGGAGCAAGCAGCAAACCCTCCACTGGCTGGACTGGGT
>NC_045432.1:11957580-12066471 GCF_902635505.1 Sarcophilus harrisii | reverse complement strand
AGGTAGAAGGAAACTGACAAGTCATTGAATATCTGATTTTATAGATGAAGAAAATGAGACCCTTCAAGTTTATGTTACTTTTCTTTTTTTTCTTTTAAAACAATTTTGTTTGTTTAATATTTCCCCCAATTACATTTTTTTAAATTTACTTTTGTTTTTACATTTTTGTGTTCTAGATTCTCTCTTATCCCCACCCTCAATTAAGAAACTTATGTTACTTTTCCTAAATCATATAGCAGAATTAGAATCTCCTTGAGACACTCTCAAATATGATTTCTTTGGATAAATTCCAAGATTCCAAATAAATAAAAACAATTTTCAAAAGTCTTATTCCCTAAATTCTTTGCAATTTTCTGCTCAAAAAATTTACATCTTCTTCTATATTATTATTTAAATTTATTTTTGAACTTTTCCTCTACTCCACTTTTAATATGTAAAGAATAATAGTCAAAAAGCACATAAATTGGAAATAGTTCACTTAATTATTAATGAATAAAGGTTATGAGTTTTTAAAAATACTAAATACTTAAATTACTAATAAATAATTGGTGGTAGAAATTTAAAGAAACTTTACACCACAGAATATTTACTGAAATCCCTACAAGGTATTACTGCCAATTTGATAGAAGAGGAAAAAAAATGAGAATATACTGTACAACTGGAAGATATTTCAACCCATCAACATAAGTAGTAAGAGACTGTCTCCTATAAGGTGAGAAAGGAAAAAAAATTGGCAAATCTCTGAGAAAAAACAAAGACAAGTTATATCCTCACAAAATGTACCATTCTGTCGCCAATTTAAAGTAATTGGCAGTAAGATATGGGGATGCTGTCACCAGTTTATACGCCATACTGATGGTATTAAATTTGGGTACTGAAATGAAAAACTAAAAAGGATGAAACTGAATTGAAATAGAGTTACAGCAAGAAACTCTTTTAGATAAAGTCATATCTAATTTGTTTTTCAGTAGGTCAAATAATAATGCACTATTTTTAGACTGTTCAAAATGTACACACATTTACTTTTTCTCTCAGTATCTTTATAACATTAATATTATCTTTTAAGTTAAAAGAATTAATATTTTAATTGTCCCATTTAGCTCTCAGTGAATAAAGAGATACTAGAATGAGGTTCTTCTAACCTTAAGTATATGTCTTGTTCATTATCTATTAAAATCCTACTAATATTTTTAATTGAAAATTTGTTTTTCTTAAGCACAGCTTTTGAAGAAAAGCATTACTTCTCTATCAAAAATAGAACATTAGCTCTAGTTGTCTATGACACAAAACTTCAAATTAAAATTTCCTTATCAATTCTGATGGACATGGCTCTCTTCAACAATGAGATGATTTAAATAGTTCCACCCGTTCAGTGATGAAGAGTCATCTACATCCAGAGAGAGGACTATGGACCACAACATAACATTCTCACTCACTCTGCTGTTATTTGCTTGTGTTTTGTTTTCCTTCTCAGTGTATTTTTTCTTCCTTCTTGATTTTTCTTGTGCAGCAAGATAACTGTATAAATATGTATACATATATTGTATTTAATATGTATTGGACTACCTGCCAAATTGGGAAGGAATAGAAGGAAGGAGGGGAAAATTTGGAATAAAAGGTTTTGCAAAGGTCAATTTTGAAAAATTACCCAGGAATATGTTTTATAAATAAAAAGTTTTAATAAAAAATTTCCTCATCAGTAACTTAACAAATTTGAAATTTCAGAAACTAGGCTGTGGTTGATCTGTATTCTACTTGTGAAGAAAAATGGTGACTAAGTAAAGGAATAATATCAATGGTACTTACCCCCTACTTCAAAAAAAATGAAATTTTAAGGACATTAGAAGAAATCACTGGAAATGACTCTAATATAGTTATGAAAATCAGATGCCTAAGGCTTCTACTACATAAAATCTTATCACTTCAACCATTGCTACTGCATAACATTCAAAACAATAAATTTTAATAATATTTAATTTAGATATTTCATTAATTTAGATCAATTTTCCTTCTTATGTATCTAGAAGAGGCAGCACAGTAAAGTGAAAAGAATACAAAACTCAAAAAACAGGGTCAAGTTCCAATCACGACACTATTTATTGTATGACCTGGATTGTTGTTGTTCAGTTGTGTTTTACTGTCTATGACCCCATTTGGGGTTTTCTTGGCAGAGAATTAGATGTGGAGATACTGATATGAAACTTGGGACAACAGGACTAAGTGACTGCCCACTGTCACACACCTATTAAATGTCTGAGGTTGGATTTGAACTCATGAAGATAAATCTTCCTGATTCCAAGCCCAGTTCTCTATCCACTGTGCCAGGTGGAACTGCCTATAAGCCTGAGCAACTCATGTTAACTTTCTCAATATCAGGTGTTTCTCTACGTGAGAAAAAAGTGTTGGACTAAAAGATCTCAAATTTCTCTTCTAGTGTAAAGAATTGTGATTTCTCGATTCCCAAGGATTTCTTATTCACCTCTCATGAAGGCTCTCTAATTATGGATTTTAAACTTGGAATTCTCATTTCTTAGGTAATAAAAACAAACAGATACCTCCAGTCATCAATAAGATCTTTTTCTCACATGATTTACCTAGGTTTCCCCATATAAAATGCATCCCTAACATTTTTCTCTAGTACTGGCTCTACCTTTACTCACATCCCACAATATATTTATTTCTCAAAGGACAGCTGAAATAATCCTTTCTCCCAACTTTCAATTCCAGATTTTTCTTTCCCTTAGTAAACCCTCAGCCAATAGAATAAAATATAAACTCATCTTCTTAAAATCATTCCCTATCTACCTTTCTAGCATAATTGTATGTCTCTCTCTCTCTCTCTCTCTCTCTCTATAAATATATATATATATTTATATATATAGAGAGAGGCAGTGATATCTATAGATAGATATAGATATACATACATACATACATACAGAGAGAGAGAGAGAGAGAGAGAGAGAGAGAGAGAGAGAGAGAGAATTCACTTCTGTACTCTGCAATGCAACCAAAGTTTCTCTCTGTTCTTCACATGTTTCTTTGTACCTCTTCATTGGACATTCTCCATGACAAGAATGCACTCACTTTGTCATTTCCAATTCATTGAAGCCATCTCTTCCTTTATTTGACTGCTTGTTAAAGGACTCTAACTGGGAATCCTAATTCTGAACTTCTAGCAAATGCCCAGGAAATAATTTTCCAATTCTCAAGAGACAGAGCTGTTCCAAATTTCTTGTTCTTAATCTAGAACAGAACTGTAAGGCTTACTTGTAATATGAGTTTTACCACAACCAACTCAGTACTGGAAAACATAATAGCTCCTATCCTTCTCAATGACTATAATGCAAATAATCTGTGGTGGTGTTATCAAATTTATCACCATTCTAAGACAACAATAAATGGCTTCAAAAACAAAATGAAAGTAGCACAATGTAAGAGGAAGAATCCTAGATCATTTGGGGGACAAAAGCTCTTTTCTTATTTCAACTTATCTCTTGAAATCTATGTTTCCTAGTTCATACAATGACAAAGTGGATTGATATATGGTCACTTTCAACTTTAAAATTACCTGATTTTGTACCTATTCCATTCACACGAAAGGTAGAACCAAAAAAAAAAGCAGTCAAACGGAATGTGTATCTCAGTTTAAACTGATGCTTTTCATTATGTTTTAGTCATTTTGTTCATTTTCAGGCAATATGGAATAGAAGAAAAATAAATCTAGGGTCTAACAGGACTAATTACAAAACTATTCATATTCTTGCAATATATATATAAAACAGGAATTAATCGTTCAATGTTGTGTTTCAAGTGTTATGAATTCCCTAGAATATCAGGGCATACTTATATTCATATATAAAGAGTATCAGTCAAATGTAAGAATATTAGCCAATTTTGGTTTTTTTTTAATAACTTCATTCCCTCCATATAAACAAAGTCTGTTTTGTGCAAATTATCCGTGTTTCTAGAGATTAAAATTCATATTTCTTGTGAACTTAATAATTAAGCATTTAATATACAAGGAGCAGAATGGATATGACAACTAAAAACGACTACAATATGTACTTTACTTTTAAAAGTGTTATGTGTGTATATACACACACACATACTATGTTATTATTGCAATAACAAAACTATCTATTTGCATCTCCTCAGAAAATTTTTGCTGTGTCCCAAACATTAAAGTGTTTTAGTGACTCTGTTCTGCACATTCATCACAACTTACTAACCTCATCCAAAGTATTAAATTGTAAAGACTCTTTGACCAATATTAAGTATATATCAAGGACTCAAAGAAAGGAAATGCATGTTGTAAGAATATTTACTGCAACATATTTTGTAGTAGCAAAGAACAGGTAATAAAGTGGATGTCTATCACTATGTAACAATTCAATGGAAATTTATTGTAATATAAGAAATCATAAAAATAATAAATTCAGAGAGGCATGGTAACATCTGTTCAAAGTGACAAAACTAAATGAGAAGAACCAGACCAATTTACCTGATATTAACGACAATAATATGAAGACAAGAACAATTCTGAAAGACCTATGGAGCCAACAGTAGCAATTTCAAAAGACAAAGGATGAAAATTGTATGTCATATCTCTTGACATAATGAACCAGAAATACAAAACTGGATTAAGCATTCTTGAACGTGGCCAATGTGTTTATTTTTCTATTGCTAATATAAAACATTACCAAAAATAGATAATAATACACACTTTCAAATAAAAGTGTATTAAAATGGACTATTGGAACTCTAACAACCATGGTTTACATTGACATTTTACTTAATCCTCAGAATTACAACAGTAAAAAGGAAAGAAAAAAAAAGAGCATTTTCATCAGATCCACCAATCCAACACAATAATTTAAATCCTGTTCTTAAAGTTCTTTAGTCCAAAATATAGCAAAATAATATCCTTGGGAGAATTTTTATCGAAATGACTAATGTTGGAGCAATTCCTCTAAGCTGCGAGAGAGGGCTATCCATCAGGATGAAGGAGATGTGAAGGGATAAATCAAAGTTATGGGTGAACCACAAAGAACTTAAGCAATAGTATCTTCTAAATTTTACTAGCCTTTTTAGATAGAATCTAAATATCATCCTTTCATTATCAAGCCACTCTCTCTCCCTCCCCCCAAAAATGGCAAAGAATGGACAGAAGCTATTCAAACAGAAAAAGGGAAAGGTTAAGCCTGGTAAAAATGGAAACACCTATAGAAAATGAAGATGCCAAAACAAACCAAGCACAGAAAAAGCTGAAAATGTTGGAAGATAAGTGATTGAGTGGATTTTTTGATTATTGTATTCTTCTGGTGACAGTAAAATGTAAAATTCAAAAATACTATTTTTATTTAATTTTATAAAATGTAGACTTTTATTTTATTCTTATTTATTAGAAAGACATACACAGATTGGAAAAGGGGAAAAAAGAATATTGATGATTGCTATGGATGGGACATACATGACCTTGAGGCTAAATTTTAGTTTATACTATATGCCAAAATTTCATGTATAATTATTTTTATTTATTTAATTGTTTTGGTATACAGATTAACAGTTGCTAAAACACAAATCTTATTCACACCTTCAACTAAATATCAAAGCCTCCCACAAATTTTATGGGCAAGCTAACAAATATTCATAAATTGGATGGTTGATTCATTTTATTTTAATTTAAATTTGTTTAGAGGCAACATAGAGAATTGGTTTTGGTGATAGGTTTAAATCGTATATCTTTCATGTTTAAAAGATCATAGATTTAGAAATGGAAAGGACATTAAAAATCATTTAGTCCAAGCTCCTCATTTTACATATGAGAAAGTGAAGCCAAAGGAGGTGAAGTTTTGCCCAAAGTCTGAACTAAGCTGTTATGACTCAGGAGTCTTTCAACTGTGCCAAACAAGACTATAAGATAAGCTATGGTCAAAGACTTGGAACAAATTTGACCAGAAAGAGAATTAAAATACTAAGAGCAATTAACTTCCTTTGTTATAATTCACATTACTATGGTGCTTTAAGTATTATGTTATACTTTGTTCATAAAATTTTTAAAAATTGAAATTTACCTGAGAATTTCATGAGATGTATAATGTGCTATTTCAATTAGAGCAAATAAAATACTTATATAAATAAAACCAATGTAGCCAAGATTAAAAGGAAAGGAGAAAATTGGGAGAAAAAATTTCACAGATAAAAGTCTCATGTCTGAAATATAAGGTCTTTGTCAAATTTATAAGAATGTGAATAATTTCCCAAGTGATAAATGGTCAAAGGAGAACAGCTTTTTGATGATGTAAACAAAGCATACTTATATGTGAAAAAATGCTCTATATCATTATTGATTAGAGAAATGCAAATTAAAACACCTTTGAGATATCTTAACTCTATCAGATTGGCTAAAATTGAAGATGTCAAGAATGACTACTAGTTGTGGTATATGATTGTGATAGAATACTGCTGTGCTATACAAATGATGAGTTGATTGAATTTAGGAAAACATGGAAATACTTGGACCTGTGAAGGAAGGTGCTATTCATTTCCAGAGAAAGAAATGACAAATAGAAATATGTTTAGTATGGCCTTATGTGTACTATCTATGTACATACATGTGTATGTGTGTTTATAGTATGTTTAATTACAACTCTGGGCAATCCACTTAATCCTATTTGCTTCAGTTTCCTCATCTGTCAGATGAGCTGGAGAAGTAAGAAAACCACTCTTGTATATTTGCCAAGAAAATCCCAAATGGGAACACAAAGAATAGGATCCTACTCTGAAAGATCCTATTCTAGGATGCTGAGAATAAAAAGACAAAACAAATATGTAGGCATACATATTTGTATGCATATACATAACATATATATACATATATATGCATACACACATATATAGAAAAATACATACATATTTACACACATACATATACTATGGAGGGGCTTCCTAGATTAGAAAAACAGAACCAGAAGGAACATTAGAGATCATTTACTCTAGTTCCTTCATTTTAGAGATGAAGCAGGTCAGGAAAGTTACATAATTTGCTCAATATATATGGCTAAATGATGGCAAAGCTGAAACTTTAAATCCACATAATATTAACTGTACTTCAACAGAACCTTAAAGTTTACCAATACTTGCACTTATAAGTTTCAGCCCAATTTAATGGAAGTTCCTTGAGTACAATGAGATTTAATCAATATCTTCAATATGGAGGTCTCCAATCAGAGGGTAGAGAATCTCCTGTCCAAATGTAGTAAATGAGATTTAAGCTCCATTAAGGAAGACATGCTATCCAATGATCTCTAAGATTTCTTCCAACTCTATGACTCTATGATCTTAAGAATGCCATCAGTTTCACATTGTACTGCTTATGAAGAAAGCATATTTTAAATAACAATTTAGCTAAATGGAGGGGAAATTTGTTTATGATAAAATATTCTCTCTACATGGTTTGAAGAAATATTTGTAGAAGTTAGGTCTCATCCCATTTTTGTACCTCATCAGATCGAGTTCAGTCAGGCAAAACCTTGGGAATTCAAAAAAAGGTAAAAAAATCAGTTCCTATCCCAGGGAGTTCACATTCAAATAGTTAAGGGTAGATGTTAAATAACTAAGTATACCACAATATTTAAAAAGTACATAGAAAGTGGTCTCAAAACAGAAAACCAACCAGTAACCAACAAAGACCTCTTGGAGAAGATTTGTCAGTCTTGAAGACAGCAAACTAAGAGGCAGAAGTAAGGGAGAAAAGGGGCTGAGTATTTAACATCTACAGGATATCTAGGACAAAGCATAAGATTGTGCACTGAGTGTTATGTGTGAGGAAGACCAAGTAGGCAAGTGTAGCTATATCATATGGTATGCACAGGCCAGTACAGTAGAAGGAGAAATAAGTTAAAAAAAAAAAAAAAAAAAAAAAAGGAACAGGTTGTCATTAAGCCCTAAAGTTAAGAATTCTCAATGGAATAAAAGAACGATTGCCTTTTCCTTCTTTCTTTATAAGATTCGGATCAAACATAAGGTATCATCTTGAATCATGTTGGCTCTCAAATGACTCACCATGGAATTTCCCATATGTCCCTGGTGATTCTACTAATTTCTTAGTAAAGTAAACTTTCTAAAATAAAATTAGCAAAGTACTAACTACTTAGTAAAGTAAAAGTAAAGCTTTACTACTTAGTAAAATAAAACTTAGATTCAGACAAGGTCTAAAATGTTTAAAGTCCCTTTAGAAGAGGTCTCCAGGTAAAATTCCTTCTGGAGGTGAAATGAACCTCATAATAGAATTTATCTTAAAATGGATATTTAGTATATAATGCGGAATCTATGTAAATGAGTAAAAAATATCCACTGATAATCCAAAATCTATTTTTCCAATAATTTCTCTCCATTCATTAAATATTTTGTAAAAACTCTGAACAAGTAATAAAGTTGATTTTAATATTAAATACAACATAACATTTATATAACAATTGTATTTTAAATAAAGCAATTTTTCTCCCTGTTATATCTTTGGGGGCCAGAGGGTCCTTATGAAAAATAAAATAACACAAAAGTAGACAAGGAAAATTGAAATACAGAGATGATCCCCAAATAGGTCATTAAACTTCTGAACAAAATCTAGACTTTATTCTAGTATTTTAGCATCTTTGTGGTATTATACAGCTGATTGTATAGTACAGTAGCAAAAGCAATTCAGTGGGATTTAATGATAATTATGTACACATTTGCATATAATTAAACTGGTGTACATAACTACCCTCAAATATATGTACATGTGTACATGTATGAATACATATAAACTGTTATTATTCAGTCATTTCAGTGATGTCTGACTCTTGTGACCTCACGGGTTTTCTTGGCAAAAAACTGAAAACTTCCATTTCCTTCTCAGTTCAATTTACAGATAAAGAATTAGGGCAAACAGAGTTAATTGATTTGTCCAGGGATATAGAGCTGAGTTAAGTATTTGAGGCCAAATTTGAACTCAGGTCTTCCTGACTTAGACCCAGTATTCAATTCACTGTAGTATCTAGCTGCCCTATAAATAAAAATATATTTTATGATGACATTATGCAGAAAATTCTTAAATGACTAAAAGCTAGACCATGGACTGGGTCCTAATCCCAGAAGTATTACATACTAGCTATATAACCTTGGTGGGACATGAATTAAGCTAATTCTGAGCATCACTTACTTCACATCCAAAATTTAAAAGGGATAGTAGATCCCTTCTAGACAGAAATCCTATAAACCTATGCAAAGTGTGCTTTGGCAAAAGAAAGAATGCTGGGCATTGGAAGAAATGAGTTTGATTCCTCCTTTAGATATTTATTGGCTAAACAGAAGTAAAGCACTGGATTTAGTTTTCTAAAATCTAATATGAGAAATATCATATTCACTTGCTTCACTGAATTGTTGTGAAATAAGGGTTTGTGAACCTTAAGCTACACAAATCATACAGTAATTATATTTTTAAAAATATAAATCTGAAGTCATAGTAGTTAGTAGGTAGTGTTTATTAATGAAAACATGGAGCCTGGCCTCTAGAAATTCACAGTCTAAAGACAATTGCACTGCAATATTTGGATGTACAAAAGGACCACAAAGACCACAGGTAGCAGCCGAAACACAGAAAGATAATACTTTGACAATAAGCTAAAAATAAAATACTTAATGTACATAAGCATTAGCACAAATGGTTTCTGTGTTGTGGGAAGCTTTAATAGCATATCCAAAGTAGATGATTATGGTGGGAAACTGCCAAATCATGTCTATCTAGTAAAGGCATTGAAGTAATAACCCAACATGTACATGAAAAAGCTGGATTTCTAGGTGTTGGCAATTAAGCAGAAAAGCAAATACTAAAGTTTGTGAAAGAGGAAAAGGCTTGAAATGCTATTAAGGCAGGCTTTGAAATAGCTATAAGTTACCTATTGTAAGAAACATATTTCCCTTCACAGGTCATTTTCTAAAAGTTGTTCAAGATACAACTTCTGACCTAAAAGAATTCACTATCTAGTTGGAGAAAGAAGATATTAATATATGAAAAGTTAAAAAATGAAAAATTAAGAATAGTTATCAAAATTCTGAGTAAATGAGAGAGCTATGAACATGATTAACTGCTAAATAAACTACATAACCAATAATTCAATTTTTAAAATTTTACTTTTCTTTTTCTTGAAGATAGATTTTTGTTATCTTAAAGATATGTTCTTTTTCCTACATTATTCAGTATATTGATATGTGTATATATATACCCCTATCTTAAAATATGCAAGTTAACAACATAATCCATTAGTACATATTTAAAATGTTAACACATAGAAGACAAGTTGTTGGTAGAATATTTTTATAGGATATAGTAGCACTGTAACCCTGGACTTTTCATCAATTTAAGTTGACAGGAAAAGAACATAAATAACACATTTTCAGTTACTAAATATGTTCCTTCTCTAGTTTTGATTCCAAATTAGTTCCAAAGTGTAGACAGCCACTGGTCAGAGTTATAGAGAGAGCTTGTGCATTAGCAAAAGCAGTTGAGCATTATGACCCCCTGGAATCCCTTGTAATTCAAAGACTTTGTAAAGATAAAAATAATACAGATATGATATTATTTAGACACTCCAATGCATACTAGAAAATCATCATCTCTGAATGCTGAGGACCTGGATCAAATCCTGTCTCTGATGCTTAATATCTATGTAAAATTAGGCAAGCTCCTTGGCCCTCAGTTTCTTCATCTATAAAATGAAGGGATTGAACCACACCCAATGTCTTTTCCACTTGACAATGATATTCAATGGTAAAAGGAAAGCCATACTTATGACCAAAAATGCTCTCCCCCTCCAGAGAGAACTGATGGACTCTGAGTACAGATTAAAACATACTTTTAATGAGAGAATATGCATACAATTTTACTTTAGCAATAAAATTTGAGGGGTATGTGTACAGTTTCACTTTAGGAATAAAGTTTTAAAATTATAAAAGTAGGTTTATTTAATAGCTAACAATCTGGAATAGAACCTCAACTATGCACTTAATTCTTATGAATGATCAAATTTTCGACTTCCAGCCAAGATGGCCCTGAGGAGGCACACAGCTGTGTAAGCTCTGCATTTTCTCTCAGAATCCATCTCATTACAAGCCTCTGAATTAATGCTTGACTGAAAAAACCCCACAATCAGTTACCAAGGGAAGACATCCTTGAGATTCGCCAGGAAAGGTCTGTTTTGCTCGAGGTGGACGGTTTTAGATCGGGCACAGGCTGAGGGCAGGCAGCAGCAGCGAGACTTGGCAGGCAGCTCACAGCCAGGCAGACCAGAGGGGTTGGGGTGTAATCTCAGCCGCCTCTATGCGGGAGCTTTGCTACAGGCTTGGATACTTTGCCCTGGCAGCAAGTCAGTAGCCCAGCAGAGAAGCTAAAAACACTGGGGGTGACAAATACAATCCACAAAAGCTAGGGTCTCTCAGGACCTGCCACCCCTCCCCACAGCATCTCAGCACGCTCTCAGAGTCTCAGGGCACGGATGAGCACAGCCATTGCTGTTCTGGTGGTGTCTCGCTGCTGCCCCTGCAGTCTGTACAGGAAGCTCGGTAACACCATACAGCCTCCCCATCAAAAGAAAAAGCAGACCATTTGTTTTTCTTGTTAGTTTGTTTTCTTTAACTCTTCTTTGACAAAATGAGCAAAAAATTTAAACGGACCCTAACCATTGATAGCTTCTATACGGATAGAGAGCAGACTTTAAACCCTGAGGAGACTAAAAACAGACTGTCTCCAGGTGAATCCCCAAAGGAGGAGATCATCTGCTCTTCAGCACAGATGAATCTCATAGAAGAAATTAAAAAGGCTCTCACAAAAGAGCTAGGAGAAAAATGGGAAAAGGAAAGGGAGGCCTGACAAGAGAGTCTGGAGAACTCATCCCACTCATTTAAAGACAAAATGGATAAAGAAATCAAATGCTTGAAAACAGAATTAGTGAAAAGGAAACAGAAAATGGCTCTCTAAAAAATAAAATTGGTGAAATGGAAAAAAATTCCATAGAACAAAACAACTCACTTAAAAACTCAATTGGACAATTAGAAAAAGATATAAAAAAGTGAGTGAAGAAACTACTTCATTGAAAATCAGAATGAACAAATGGAATTGAATAACTCGAGGAGACAACAAGAATCAGTCAAGCAAAACCAAAAAAATCAAACAATGGAGAAAAAGGTGAAATACCTTCTTAGGAAAACAACAGACCTGGAAAATAGATATAGGAGAGACAATCTGAGAATTAATGAACTCCCTGAAAAATATGATGAAAAAAAGAGCCTAGACACTATTTTCCAGGAAATTATAAAAGAGAACTGCCTAGAAGTTATAGAAATAGAGGGTAAAATAGAAATTGAAAAAAATTCATTAATCACCTAATGAAAAGGACCCTAAAATCAAAACACCAAGAAATCAGTGGCCAAAGTCCCAAACTATCAGACGATGGAAAAAATACTGCAACCTGCTAGAAAAAAATCAATTCAAATATAGAGGAGTCACAATAAGGATTACTCAAGACCTACCAACATCCACATTAAAGGATCAAGGACTTGAATATGATAGTACAAAAGGCTAAGGAACTTGGTATGCAAACCAAAAATAACTTACCCATGCTAAAATGAGCATCTTTCCCAGGAAGAAGATGGACATTCAACAAAATAAGTGAATTTCACCTATTTTTGATGAAAAACCCACAACTACACAAAAAGTTTTCTCTACAAATGTAGAACTCAAGAGAAACCTAAAAAGGTAAAAAGAAATCTTGGGAACTATATTTCTGCTATAAAGATATATAAAGAATACATGTATACCTTGTTCTAGAAACTAGAAGTGAAAGGAAATTGTACCCAGAAAAGGGTAAAATGGGGTACTATTACATCTCATGAAGAGGCAAAGGAAACCTATTCTATCTGAGAGAAAGAATGGAAGGGATGAAATGTATCTTACTGCCACTCAGAATTGACTTAAAGAGAAAAATTTAAACATATTCGACAGTGAAACTCCTCCCACCTCATTGAAAAGAAGGAGGGAAAAGTGAAAAGGAAGGAATAAGCTAAGTGGAAGGAAATACAGATATTGTGAGGAAAAGGAGTAAGATAGGGAGGAATCTCAAGGTGGGGAGGGATACTAAAAAGGAGGGCTGTGAGAAGCAAGTGATGCTCACAAGTTTAATACTGGGAGGGGTAAGGAGGAAGGAAGGAGAAAAGTATAAACAAAAAAGTTAACAATGGCAAGTAATACAAAATTGGTAATTTTAACCATAAATGTGAATGGGTAAACCCTCCATAAAGAGGAAGCAGATAGCAAAATGGATTAAAAGCCAGAATCCCACAATATGTTGCTTACAGGAAACACACCTGAAGAAGGGAGATACATACAGATTAAAGGTAAAAAGGTTGAGCAGAATCTACTATGCTTCAGGTGAAGTCAAAAAGCAGGGATAGCTATCCTGATCTCAGATCAAGCAAAAGCAAAAATTGATCTGATTAAAAGAGATAAGGAAGGAAACTATATCTTGTTAAAGGAAGCATAGGTAATGAAGCAACATCAATATTAAACATACATGCACCAAGTGGTATAGCATTTAAATTCTTAAAGAGAAATTAAGAGAGCTGCAAGAAGAAATAGACAGCAAAACTATAATAGTGGAGATCTCAACCTTGCACCTCAGAATTAGATACATCAAACCACAAAATAAATAAGAATGAAATCAAAGAGGTAAATAGAATACTAGAAAAGTTAGATATCATACATCTTTGGAGAAAACTAAATGGAGACAGAAAGGAGTACACTTTCTTCTCAGCAGTTCATGGAACCTATATAAAACTGACCAATATTAGCATAAAACCTCAAACTCAAATGCAGTACAGCAGAAAATAGTAAATGCATCCTTTTCAGACCATGATGCAATGAAAATTATATTCAATAAAAACCAGGGAAAATAGACCCAAAATAATTGAAACTAAATAATCTCATCCTAAAGAATGATTGGTGAAACAGTAAATCATAGACATAATTAATAACTCACCCAAGAGAATGACAATAATGAGACATCATACCAAAATGTTTGGGATGCAGCCAAAGCATAATAAGGGGAAATTTCATAACTCTAGAGGCCTACTTGCATAAAATAAAGAGAAGGTCAATGAATTGGGCTTGCAACTAAAAATGCTAGAAAAGGAACAAATTAAAAACCCCCAGTCAAACATTAAACTTAAATTCTAAAAATAAAAGGAGAGATCAATAAAATTGAAAGTAAAAAAACTATTGAATTAGTTAATAAAACTAAGAGTTGGTTCTATGAAAAACCAATAAAATAGATAAAGCCTTAGTAAATCTGATTTAAAAAGGAAAGCGGAAAATCAAATTGTTAGTCTTAAAATGAAAAGAGAGATCTGCCACTAATGAAGAGGAAATTAGAGCAATAATTAGGATTTCCTTTGCCCAACTTTATGCCAAGAAATTGATAACTTAAATGAAATGGAAGAATACCTTCAAAAATATTGCTTGCCCAGATTAAGAGGAAGAAGTAAATAGACTAAACAGTCCTATTTTAGAAAAAAAAAAATAGAACAAGCTATTAACCAACTCCCTAAGAAAAAATCCCCAGAACCAGATGGATTTACATGTGAATTCTACCAAACATTTAAAGAACAATTAACTCCAATGCTATATAAAGTATTTGAAAAATAGGGATTGAAGGAGTCCTACCAAATTCCTTTTGTGACACAGATATGGTACTGATATCTAAACCAGGTAGGTTGAAAAAAAAAGAAAGAAAATTAGAGACCAATCTCCCTAATAAATATTGATGCTAAAATCTTAAATAAAATATTAGCAAAAAGATTACAGAAAATCATCCCCAGGATAATACACTATGACCAAGTAGGATTTATACCAGGAATGCAGGGCTGATTCAATATTAGGAAAACTATTAGCATAATTAACTATATCAATAACCAAATTAACAAAAACCATATGATCATCTCAATAGATGTAGAAAAGGCATTTGATAAAATCCAACATCCATTCCTAATAAAACCACTTGAGAGGATAGGAATAAATGGACTTTTCCTTAAAATAGGAACATATGTTTAAAACTGTCAGTAAGCATCATATATAATGGGGAAAACTGGGACCTTTCCTAGTAAGATCAAGAGTAAAACAAGGTTGCCCACTATTACAATTATTATTCAATATTGTATTAAAAATACTAGCCTAGGCAATAAGAGTCAAGAAAGACATTAAAGGAATTAGAGTAGGTAAAGAGGAAACCAAACTATCACTCTTTGCAGATGATATGGTATACTTAGAGAACCCCAGAAATTCTACTAAAAGCTATTAGAAATAATTCATAACTTTGGCAAAGTTACAGAATACAAAATAAACACACATAAATCCTCAGCATTTTTATACATCACCAATAAAATCCAACAGCAAGAGATACAAAGAGAAATTCCATTCAAAATAATCCATTGATAGCATAAAATATTTAGGAATCTACCAAAGGAAAGTCAGAATTATATGAGCAAAATTACAAAACAATTTCCACACAAATAAAGTCAGATTTAGATAATTTGAAAATATTAAGCCCTTGGATAGGCCGAAATAATATAATAAAGATGACAATACTCCTAAACGAATCTATTTATTTAGTGCTATACCAATCAGACTCCCAAGAAACTATTTTAATGATCTAGAAAAATAGCAACAAAATCTATATGGAAGAACAAAAGGTCACGAATCTCAAGGGAATTAATGAAAAAAAATCAAATGAAGGTGGCCTAGCTGTACCTGATATAAAACTATATTATAAAGCAGAAGTCACCAAAACCATTGGTATTGGCTAAGAAATAGATTAGTTGATCAGCGGAATAGGTTAGGTCTCACAAGACAAAATAGACAATAACTATAGCAAACCCAAAGATCCCAACTTTGGGATAAGAATTCATTATTTGACAAAACTGGTGGGAAACCTGGAAATTAGCACGTAGAAATTAGGCATGGACCCTACACTTAACACTGTACACCAAGATAAGATCAAAATTAGTCCATGATTTAGGCATAAAGAACAAGATTATAAATAAATTAGAGGAAATAGGATAGTTTACCTCTCAGACTTGTGGAGGTGGAAGGAATTCTGTGACCAAAGAAGAAAGAACTAGAGACCATTATTGATCACAAAATAGAAAATTTTGATTATATCAAATTAAAAAGCTTTGTACAAACAAAATTAATTCAAACAAGATTAGAAGGAAGCAACAAACTGGGAAAGCATTTTCACAGTTAAAGTTTCTGATAAAGGCCTCATTTCTAAAATATATAGAGAATTGACTCTAATTTATAAGAAATTAGCTCATTCTCCAATTGATAAATGGTCAAAGGATAATGAACAGACAATTTTCAGATGAAGAAATTGAAACTATTTGCACTCATATGAAAAGAGTGTTCCAAATCACTATTATTCAGAGAAATGCAAATTAAGACAACTCTGAGATACCACTGCACACCTATCAGATTGGCTAAGATGACAGGAAAAATAATGATGAATGTTGGAGGGATGTGGAAACTGGACACTGATGCATTCTGGTGGAGTTGTGAACAAATCCAACCATTCTGAGAGCAATCTGAATTATGCCCAAAAAGTTATCAAACTGTGCATACCTTTTAATCCAACAGTGTTACTATTGGGCTTATATCCCAAAGAGATACTAAATAAGGGAAAGGACCACATATGCCAAAATGTTTGTGGCAGCCCTATTTGTAGTGTGCTAGAAACTGAAAATGAATGGATGCCTATCAATTGAGAATGGTTGGGTAAATTGTGGTATATGAATGTTATGGAATATTACTATTCTATAAGAAATGACCACCAGGATGAATAGAGAGTGGCTTGGAGAGACTTACATGAACTGATGCTAAGTGAAATGAGCAGAACCAGGAGATCATTATATACTTCAACAACAATACTGTATGAGGATGTATTCTGATGGAAGTGGATTTCTTCGACAAAGAAATCTAACTCAGTCTCAATTGATCAATGATGGATAGAAGAGCTAACCTAAAGAAAGAACACTGGGAAATGAATGTAAACTGTTTGCATTTTGTTTTTTTCCCAGGTTATTTTTATCTCGAATCCAACTTTTCCTGTACAACAAGTTCTGTTCTGCGACACATATATCGATCTAGGAAATACTATGACATATTTAATATGTATAGGACTGCTTGCCATCTGGGGAGGGGTGGAGGGAGGGAGGGAAAAGTTGGAACAGAAATGAAAGCAAGTGGATAATGGTGTAAAAATTAGTCAGGCATGGGTTCTTCAACAAAAGTTATAATTAGTTTAAAATTAAAAATAAAAATTTATTAGTAAAAAGAGAATAATCAAAATTTCAATTTTCTATCATATTTTCAGAACAAATCACTTGATAGGGCATGAATGACATAAGTTTAACTTTCACAGCACAAAGTATTCAAAGACTTCATGAATTTTCCAAAATAATTTTCTTAATCCTTCAATATTCAGTCTATTTTCTTTTGAATTTCCTAACTAGCTAAAACGGATAAAGACAAAGACTTGTCTATATGAGTAAGATCTTCAGGAAAAACACCATAGAGTTAAGAGGGAAGAGATGTTGTAGAAGAAACTAGATTTTTAAATAGGTTATTGGTAAATAATTTTATTTGTTATTAGAGCTTTTGCTTCCCTATACCACTTTGTCTACAAGCAAAAGAGAAAGCTAATTTGAGTCAGAAAGCTCTTGGTTTGAGGTCTGACAATGATACATATTTGAAAGTCATTTAACTTTTGATATTTATGACTATTCCCTAAAATATAAAAGAAAAAATTTGCCAACCTATAGTAATAGATCCAATTTCCTTCCCAGTTAATTACAATAATCCAAAGGCCTCTCCCAAAAGTAATTTCATAACTGTAAAGCTTCAAATAATAAGTACTCAGATATGAAAATTTGGGATAAATATAAACTGTTTTCTAATTTTTTAATAATAAAAGACATAAATAATAAATAACATAAGTCATAATAAAAAAAGAAAAAGGAGGGGGTCGGGAGAAGAGCGGAATCTTATAGTTTCATACTCAAAAAATTCTGTTTTTTCTATGGATCCAAAATCTATTAGCTTCATCCTTGTTGCTAGACAAAAAGAACATATTCATTGGCAATAATTGCTCTTGTAGACACAAACTGATAATAAACAAGCGTGTATATTTTAAATTTGGATATGAATCTCTGTATCAACCCGGTCATCTCAATATTTCTCACCAACCAATAGGAATGTGCAAACATTAAAAAAAAAAATCATGAAGGTATCATTTGGAAATAGAGATGGGTGCAGCAGAAAGACCATTAGATAGATGGTCAGAAAGTCCAAAAACCACCAATAACAAAATTTAAAACAAAATCTAGTAATTCTTAATAGAATACTAAGTCTCAGTTTTTTAATGTGTATTAGAGATACTTTACATATTTATGTGTCATGAACACTTGACAGTCTGGTGAAACCCAAAGGACTCATTGTTCTGAGAATAATATTTTGTTCTAAGAACAATATTTTGAAATGTATAACATAAAATACATAGAAGTGCAAATGTAAACTGATTATATTGTAGTAAATGCATATTTTTTCCCATTCTAATTCAAAGAACCCATGAAATCTAGCCATGAACCCCTGAAGTATCTATGAACTTCAGTTTAAGAATTTCTGTCCCATAGGGACAAAGAAAAGACTTATGATTTAATTGGCACAGGGAACTTCCAGGTGAGGAGACTTTCTTTATCAAATCAAGTTATCACCTTAATTCATTGTGTAATTTCCTAATTTATCATCTTGATGACTTGCCTGAAGCACTGGAAGTTAAGTGGTTTGCCCGGGGTATCCCTGGGTTTGAGCACAGCTCTCTCTCTCTCTACTATACTACAATATCCTTCTTAATCTTTTATGGAACAAAGACATTAGACTACTAATGATTTCACAAAGTTTATTCAAGCTCTAAAATTTTGATTGTTTTATCATAATCATTTATGAACCCAATCAGTATAAATCCAATTTTTTTTAATTCCACAAAGAAAAAAGGGGAAGGAGGAGAGAGGGAAAACAAAAGCCCTGTCCTCTATGACCTCTGGAAAACAAAAACAAAACCAGAAAGTTTGATAATAAAAGTAAAAACATAGAGAACCTCAAAAACATAGGTATTCAAAAAAAGTTTACTACTCCCAGGTCCTTGAGGTGAATTACAACTCCAAGCAATATTTTTTAAGTGTTTGTTTTTTGTTTTTTTTTTTTAAAGAAGAAAGTAAAAAAGAAAAGAAAGAAAGCTCCAGGAAAACAAATACATTAGGGAACAGAAGAGAGACAAATCACAATACCTCTTCAGTTAAGGGTTGGGAGATTAAGGATCTTTGCTTCAGGCTCAAAAGGGATTTTTCTGTATAAAAACCTAGATAAATAAATAAATTTATAAACAAGACTGACAGATTTGAAACAAAATTTCAGCTAGAAGGGAACTGAACCTCAACCCTTAGGACATACCAAACACTTGAGATTTTCTCATGCTTATTGTAGAGTTACAATAAAGTTTTATTCTGAGTATTCACCCAACTTTAACTATAAAACTCCAAAAGAAATATTCCTTTTTTTCAAATGATTAAAATTTTGAAATAATTAGAAAATAATCCCTAAAATGTTACATTTTGATGGCAATCAGAATCATTACTTAATCCCGATGGACTATTAAATATATGAAGTATTTAATAAATCAGAAGATCTAAAGAAAAGTGTATTTGCCTTTACAAATAAAATATACAATGAAATATCAGTGCAAAATAGTTGGGGGGGGGAATGAATAGGTAAGCATTCCCAACAGGGAATATTAAAGAAAATATTGGAGAAAAAAAGAGATGGTGTGAGTATATGTTTGTGCATGCATACACACACCAACACACGTGCACATGTGTGCTTAGTTCTACTCAAGAAAAATAATTTTTCAAAGTAACCAAAAATGGGTTAAACAAATAAGGGAAACATAATGATAAAGAAGTATCTTACCTGACAAAATAGGAGAAGAAAGTAAAATAATGAACTTTCAGTAACTGATATCTTGAATGGAAACAAGCATGCTTCCAAATCAAATATACTGAAAACTGGGAAATTAATTTTCTAATTTACTAAAGAAAGAATTTTCAGAACAAGCTATTCCTCATGAAGAACACAGAAATGTGGAAGAAACCAAGCAAATATTTAGAAGATGGGGAAACCCATAGCCTAGAAATGATTATAAAAGGGTGCAAAATATTAGTGGATACAAGAAATGTGGTAAAGAGTTTCACATTTCATTTTGCCCCTGCTCCATGCAAAATGAATGAAAGAACCAATGCCTACCTCTGAGGGAGAAAAAAATCAAACTTCCACAAAAGAGTTCAAAATCATTGCTGTACCTTTCTATGAGTCAACTGAATAGTGTAAGGTTTCATATTGGGTAACCATTTTAATAGTGTAATGAATCAAACATGAAAAGTTAAAACAAGAGCTTTTACACAATAACACCTGGTTCAACATTTTTAAAACTTACCATGGCATTTATTAACATTTTCAGTGAAGAGCAGGAAGGTAAAATGGAGCACTTAAAATTCCACTTGCATTGCCTGAAGTGGAATTTACCACCTGTATCAAGTCTATGGACAAAGTAGTTATATTAAGTTTTTGATGACTATTCTTAGACAATCATTTCAGTCAAAGTATTTGAACTTCAAGATGGTCACTACCATATGTCACAATGATACAGGTCTTTAGTAATGTCGATTTTGAAAAAAATTCATACTAAAAGCTACCTAAAAACCACAGCATGTGTACTTTATGGATTAGAATTGTCAATAACTTCAGAAGTTATATTTCTTAACCTGACATTTTCTCTGATAACTAGTTCAGTTTTCATCTGATAGAACTACTAAATATTCTAGGACTGTATCAATAATAATGTTAAATCAACCAAGTCCAATCAATCAAGTATTTATTAAATACCTGATGGATGTTAGCTCAATGTTGAATTCTAGGGATACAAACAACAAAAAGCACCAACCAAAATAGTCTCTATGTTCAAGAAACTGACATTTAAAGGACATATCATACACATGTTTACACATACACACATAGGTATTCCAAAAGTATTAAAGGACTTTTAACACATTAAAGCTTAAAATTGCCCTAAGACTTTTAAACACTGTTATGTGTATGTGTAAATAGAAGAGTGGGAGATGTCAGTGGGTGTACACATACTGATACACAGTGTGTTATTTAGCATAATTTGACTCAACAATAAAAAAATGCTTTAAAAATATTTTAGTAAGCCCATGATTCCTTTTATTTGTAGTAATCACTCTTTTTTAGTGAGACAAACTCTCCCTGTATTCAAAATGTGGATAAGAATCTTTATCAAACAAGACATCAAATCATGGTCAACCTCTATGGATAGTAGCCATCATTTGGCTCTTAAGAAAGGTCCTACTTTGTGGCAGTCAATAAATTAAAATACTAAGATATGTAGAGGCCTCCTGATACTTCAAAAAATAAAAATAAATAAGATTTCTGTGATAATTTGTAAAGAGTTTTAAATGTTATTACCCTGTTGATTCTCACTATGGATTTTTCTAGTACCACACTCATTTTGTGAATGAGGAAACCAACACTCAGGAATATTTTATGGTTTGTGATAGTCACACAGTTACTGAGTGTCAAAGGCAAGACTCTCCTGGTTCTAACTCTTGATAATTTTGCACTAGGCTCTGAACTAATCACATCTTCTTCATAATAACATTAAAAAAATCTGTTTTCTAAATAGAACATCTGACAACTCCTATTTCTCTTCATTTTCATAACATAATCATGAATATATGGCCTGACCTCTCTGATCTGTTGTAACAATTTTCAGAAAATTCTCATCAAGATATTTGTATATCTGCAGGAATCAACAGAAATTTTCTCATTGGAGATCAGACCAACAACAACAACAACAAAAAAAAGTCAGAGAGAGAAAAAAGATAAAAAAATAAGAAAATCCCTATCATAAAAGTCCTCAGTCATAAGAGAGAGAAGTCTGGCAAAGGTGAACACAAGCATTTGTCATCACAAAATCAAATGCCATAATTACTTGGATTATTAAGTATGGAGAAAAAGGGGAATGTTCTACTGACCTGCTGAAATTGTGCTGTGATTATTCTTCCTCTTGAGCCAATGAACAACATGATTTTTAAATGCAGATAGGACTCCCTATTAGAAAGGAAAGCATAAAGGTTGGGGAAAATAGCCCTTAACCCCTAGCTTATCCAGAAACAGTAAGAAGCCCTTTTGAAATATGAAAAATATGTAAGGAAGATATATTAAAATAAGGGGGGAAGAAAGGTGGCAGTGTAAAGTTTCTTGTATCCACTAAAGTGTAAAGAAATTGAAAAGTATGTAAGAATGTTGTAGTTAAAAGAAAGAAAGATTACTGACCTATTCCAATCTTTTATCATAGGGGAGAGATCCTTAATTTTTTATGCATCATAGATCCTTATAGTAAACTGGTGGAAACTACAAGGGCCTCTTCTCAGAATAATATGCATCTTTTTAAAAATGTTAAAATAGAAGGAAATGCCAAGTATCAGTAGATTAGTAAAAATGATTTTTTTTCCCAATTAAGTTCGGATTTACCCATGAATGGACACCAAGCTATGAACTCATGCCATTAAAAAAAAAAAAGAAGAAGAAGAACCTCTAAGAAGAAAACAACTTTCATTTGTCCACAGAGATCCCAACAAAAGACACATTGAGTAATGGTCATAGGAAGGAGAAGTTGTCAACTCCCTGCTGTGACAAGCCATATGTCAGCCTAACAAAAACAACACAAGAGGTTTGTGATCTTCCTGGTCTATGTATCTATAACATGACAACAAATCTCCTGAGTTTTGTCAAACTTAACAGTTGTGGTAGAACAGTACCCTAACCCCTGACCTCACCCAAGTTAGGCTGATTTTCCTTAAAAGGTATTGAGACCACTCTAAAGACTTAGCTGCTCAGGATACAAGAAACTCAGACAACTGATATCACTTCCTGGTCACTTGAACACAAAGAAGCCAAGAAGATTTTTGGTCTCTCATATTTGGCTCACCATTATGAGCAACTCTGGGAGGAGAGTGTCAATCAGCCAAATCTACGAAAGGTACATTCTGTGCCTATCTTCGAATATCCTTCTGCTATGGCTGAGTAAATCTCCTTTTATTAACATTTGAAAGACATACAAGTTTCTCATTTTGTTGCAATATCAAACCCAAATTACCAGGGGACTGGCTTGAGTCAAGCCCAGCTCAGAAAAGACTATATCCATTTGAATCCATTTAGGGACAAATAATATCTAGGGCAATAATCAACCAGGTAGCTGACAATAGTGCCTGTGAACTCAGGTGTCCCAAGAAATATGCAGAAAATGAGTTTTAAGTATCATGAACTAAAGACTGTATTCTTCCCATTTAATGAGATTTAGAGAACTTAAGTAATTTCTTATTCTTCACAAGGCTAATAACCGTCATAACCAAAATTCACAACCAGGTATGCTAACCTGGTTAAGCATCCCTTTTACTATACCACACAGACTCTCTGAGCACTGAAATTTATTGGGAAATCACAAGAACAATGGAAAAGTCAACATTTTCCAAATTACCAATTTCATAAAAGGGTCAATGGAATAAAATTATAGATCAAAAATATGTAAACAAAAAGTTTATTAAACAATTTAGACTTAAAAAGAACAGAATGGAAGTAAGAGTAAATAAATGAAGATGAATATACAAAAGGTTGGCACAATTCTGTAGGAAATATAATAAGAATATTTGTCAAAGGATTCAACAAATGCTAAGTATATGCAAAGGGCTAGATCTAAGGACATAAAGGGCATATTGAACTGGAGAGGAGCAAGAGAAAAATAAAAGAGATGACTGCTTCTTGAAGCAGATAAAACAAAGATAACGTGATAGAAAACAGAATAACTCATTTCCCATTTTATTTGTTCTTGCTCTTTGTCAATACGAATGATGTTCTGAGCAAAAATGGTTAACATGAAATTTAAATCCAAGGTTAGTAAAAAGATGTTAATCACTCATACACATAAAAAAGCACCTATCTGCCTTCAAAGAGTTCAAATCATCAGACTCAGATGAACTATAGAGTTCAGAGGGAATGTGTAGATGTAAGAGCTGAGCCACTGTCCATAATCTTTAAAAAGTCTTAAAGAATGGGAATGGTGCCAAAGACCTGAAGACAGGAAAATGTTCTAGCTTTCAAAAAGTTAGAAGGAAGATTCTTCAAACTGCAGGAAGGAGAAATTAAGTTCAATTACAGGCAATTAGAAAGGAAAGCCCTGCTCATTTCAGCCAGCATGAGCTCATTAAGGAAAAATGATGACAACTGACCTTTTCTTTTTCTTTTTTTTTGACAAGGCTATTACACGATGGATCAGAGTAATGCTATAGACATAGCATATCTGGATTTCAACGAAACATCTGACAAAGTCTCATTCTATTTTGTGAACAAAATTGAGACACACAGGCATGATTATATGCTATAGATATTCAGTAATGATTAAACAACCAGTATAAAATAAGAATAACCAATAACATATAATCTATTGTTCTGTTCAATATTTTTGTAAATGAACTGAAGTCCCAGAGAGTATACTTAATAAATTTACATATGATATAAAGAGGGAATTGAAGCTAATATTAAACAAGACATAATCAGAATCCAAAAGATCTGAATAGACTAGAATAATGGGCAAAATCATGGAATTTAGTAGACAGGACTGTCAAGTCTTACCCTTGAGTTTAATATATTTGCTCCAAAAGCAAAGGATGAGATGTATGTGTGTGTGTGTGTGTGTATATATATATATATATATATATATATATGTGTGTGTGTATATATATATATATATATATATATACACACACACACACACACATATATATACACACACATATACATACACACATGCATACAAACATATGTGTGTTCACACAGATCTTGAGATATACTGCAAGGTCACTCTGTGCTAAGTCTGCCAGAGAGGCCAAAAGGCAAATGCAAATTTAGCCCACAGTAACAGAAGTACAATGTATGGAAAAATTATAATTCTACTAATTCTCAATCCTTATTAGACCGTCATGTTTGTTTCTGAGAAAGATGGAAGTTCTCTAACAGTCAGTAAACAAGATGCTGATATGAGTTAACATTCTATATAAGGATATGAAGAAAAAAGAGGACTACACTGGAAAGACAGGAAGAACATGATTGTCACATAAGAGAGAAATTAGCCTTGTTTGTAGAATGAATGTTGAATGAACTGGGAACAACAGGTAAAAATTTCAGAGATGATGATTCTAAATAAAGAATAATATCCAACATTTAGGCCAATTACAAAATAAAATGAGTTACCTCATGAATTTGTTAGTTCCTTTGAAACTGCTTGTCTTCAAGATAAAATTATATATCTATTTGTCCAAAACGCTGTATGCAAAGTTTATCTTCAGTTTGAATTGGATTTGATTATTTCTGAGATTTTATCTAACTCTGAGGTCATATAATTCTGAAATATCATAACTGAAAGGCTCATAAATAAGGTCACATTTAAAAATAATTTTTTGGGCAGATAAACAAATTTACAAATTGTTTAGTTGAAGGTTTCATGATTATGAATACATCATCTGTGATAAATTACCCAAGTTATAATTAGATATATATTTTTAATAAATAATTTCTAAATTCAAGTAGTTGTTTGTCTCTCACCACTTTCAATTTCTTATTGCTCCAATGAACTCTTTAGGGATAATCTTAAAGAAGTCACTTGAAAATGTTGCCTACCCTTAAAAATATGGTCTGAATTTAAAACCTGGATATTCTAAGCAAGAGGAACTAATCCTCTGGGAGCCTTTAAAAACAGTACAGCCAATGGCAGAAATACAAACAAAACAGTTTACTACACATCCCATCTAAGTTTAAAAAGAAGAAGAAGAAGAAGAGGTTATAGGCAAGATAACATCTACTGTATATCTTAGAAATTTTCTGGAATCCACAGACTTTATGAGTTTTTGATGAGTTATTATTGATTAATCATTCTAGGAGTATACACATTGCATGATTCTTCAACTGCTATGACTAGAAATACATGTATTTTGGAGTTAACACAAAAAGAATTAATTCATTTAAAGAAAGTTATGTCTTAGTTAGTAGTATAAATTTTATTCCTCTTGCTTTCTAACTTTTGGATGAGGCACATACTCTGCCTTCCAATTATTCTTCAAATATAGTTTCATTCTTTCAGTAATTAGTACTGTTTACTTTTCCTGTTTCTGATAATTATAATCATTCTAAGGTACATACATTGCATGATTCAAAAAACTAGCATGACTAAATGCATGTATTTTGGGGTCATTAAAAGGTATTTTATTATTTAAAGAATAGCTTACTGTCTCTTTGCCATTTCCTTTATTTTCTGTGAAAAATTGTGATTGCAACACAGTGTCTCTAAATGTAGTACTAATAACTTCCTCCCCAGTTGATAAACCTTTTAGCCTTTTTCCCCAGTACCTATTTTTCTTAACTTTATTTTTCAACCTCTTTTCTACAAATTGTCAGCTTCCATTAGTTTTTGTGTTGCTACTCTCTCCCAATTTTGTACACAATTGTCTCTTTAAGTCTCCTCATTAATCAGAAATTATCTCCATTGTCTTAAATTCATTTATTTCCTTCTACTTATTCAACATCTATTTTCTTCTATACTCTCTTCCTCTCTAGTCTAAGTGTATGAAAACAACCATAATCCCACTTGTCTTCTTATTTTCAACCTCTTTCTGCAATCACTAATAATTATTTTTGTAGATATTTGATCTTTTCATTTAAGTTGCTGCATACATTGGTATATTTATTTACCCATAGACATCTTTTTACATTGGAAATTTCAAATTTCTAATATTTATTTATTATAATTAATTTAATCATTTCAAATCAGTAGGCACATAAATTATTTCTAATTCTTTACTAAAAGAAAAAATTGCTGCTATGAATATTTTAAAAGTGTGTGAGTCTTTCATTTTATCATTGGCCTCTATAGATCCTACCAAATGAATCTCTGGATCAAAGAGTAAGAAATTTTAGTAACTTTCCCCCATAATTCCAAATTGCTTTCTGAAATAGTTGAATCAAATCCTTATACCATAATAGCACACAAGAATGCTTGCCTTTTTCAGTCTTTCCAACATTGATTATTTCCCCTCCATCATGAGTTTATTTGGTGCATATAAAGTGAAAACTCAAGTTGTAAATCCAATAGTTAGATTAAAAGAAATTCCATTTAAATAACTACTATTAGTATAAAATGTTTAGGAGTCTATCACAAGGAAAATCAGAAACTTTATGAAGTAGAAAACTACAAAAACACTTTCACACAAATTAAGTACAATCTAACCAACTGGAAAATATTAAATGCTTTAACAAACTGGGAAAACATCTTACAGTTAAAAGTTTTGATAAAGGCCTCACAAAATATATAGAAAATTGACTCTAATTTGTAAGAAACAAAGCCATTCTCAGTTGATAAATATAAAAGGATATGAACAGACAATTTTCACATGATGAAATTGAAACTATTACCCTCATGAAATGTTCCAAATCACTACTGATCAGAAATGCAAATTAAGACAACTCTGAGATACCACTGCACACCTATCAGATTGGCTAGAATGACAGGAAAAAATAATGATGAATGTTGGAGGATCTTGCAGAAAACTGGGACACTGATGTTGTTAGTAGAATTGCCAAACAGATCCAACCATTCTGAAGCAATCTGAATTATGCCCAAAGTTATCAAACTGTGCATACCCTTTGACCCAGCAGTGCTATTACTGGGCTCATACCCCAAAGAGATACTAAAGAAGGAAAGGGACACAGGTGTGCAAAAATGTTTGTGGCAGCCCCTGTTTGCTTAGTGGCTAGAAGCTGGAAAATGAATGGATGCCCTTGATTGGAGAATGATTTAGATATAAATTGTGGTATATGAAGATTTATGAAATATTATTCTGTAAGAAATATGTGTGTAGGATGATTTCAAGAAGGCCTGGAGAAGACCCACATGAACTGATACTGAAATGAAATAAGGCAGGACCAGAGATATTATATACTTCAATAACAATACTATATGAGGATGTATTCTGATGGGCCGTGGCCATCTTCAGCAATGAATAGACAAATCAGTTCCAATAGAGCAATGTGAATTAGACCAACAGCTATAACCCAGCAGAAAGACTCTGAGAGATGACTATGAATCACTACATACAATTCCTAATCCTCTATTTTGTTTGCTACATTTTTATTTCCTTACAGGCTAATTGTACACTATTTCAAAGTCTGATTCTTTTTGTACAGCAAAATAACTGTTTAGACATGTATACATATATTTAATATTTAACTTATACTTTAACATATTTAACATATATTAGTCACTTTGCCATCTGGGGAGGATAGGGAAGGAGAGGAAAAATTGGAAAGTGTACTTCGTTCAGATTACATGTGCTTTTGCATTTCATCTTAAGGGGCAAGTAGGGCCAAGGAATCTTCTAGAGAATCATAGTGACAGGGTCAGAGATGTGCTTTAGGAGTATGGGAACTGTGGCTGGTTGATGGCCTTTTATCAGTGACCGAGGGTGGGGGCTCAGGGGCATGCTTTCTGTAACTGTGGCTAGCGGAAAGTCTGTCTTCCGTCACCATGAACTTCCTCTGAAGAGCCACGGGAGGCACTATTCCCTCCTACCCACAGGAAACCTGACTTTGGCGCTCCTGGGGCCGCACCCCAGTGTGTGAACAGTGAGGGAGGCCAGCCAGGAGGGTACTGCAGCTGTAGGCGCAGGCACACTCCAGAACTCTGACCCCGCCCTTTCCTTCCTGTCACTTCTTGTCACAGCTAGGTAGCCATGTTTGGGTCTGTGCCTTATGACTGTTGGCCGAGTGGAATTGAGTGCTGAGAATTCACAGCCTCCAGGGGCCAGCCCAGGTCAGGCAGGCAGTGGCGTGGACTCGTGTGGTCGTGAAGTGGGCTGCGTGGCGTTGGTGGAGGCTGGGCTGGAAGGCAATAGGGAGCTTTACCGCTGTGGCCTCCTGCGGCCTATGGAGCAGCTTGGTGTTTTCCCTCGTGGCGTTTTCCCGCCGCCCGGAAACTCGTAAACTTGGGGCCTAGCTTCTCTGTCTCTGCTGACGGAGGACAGGAGGTGGGGCAAAAGTGTAGTTCTAAGGACTTAGAGACCCTAGAGAGCACTGAGCCTCCTTGGGAAGGTGAGGCGGCAGAAGAAAGAGGAGAAGGGAGGACTCTGGAAAAGTCCTCCCACCCCACCTGGGGATTTTCTGTCACTGACAAAATAGCGCAGAAAGCAAGAATTTTCCATACCCATCTACCTCCAAGGGAAGCACGCGAAGAGAGCCAAGGCAGAAAGGCAATTGTAGTAAGGGCAGAGCTGGTCCTCTCTTCCAAGAAATATAGCTCATAGAAAATAATATTTTCAATCCATCCAAGAAAGTAGAAGTATTAGCCAAAGTATGAAACTGAAATTTATGAACTATTCAACTTGAACCCATAATTTGATCCCATATCAACTTTTAATAGTGAACACATTAGGAAAAACACATTGCTAATAGCCCTTATAATTAGTCTAGGTAGAAATAAAGATTGTCTTTCAGGCAATTTAGCAAAAGAAAAAGAAAGAACTTCCACTAACATCTCCATTACTTTAAAAACATAGGAAAAATACATTTAAGTCACAAGGAATTTTAGGAATTCCATAACTGTACAACAATACATCTGTGTAGACAAAATCCAAGTCACCAACTAAAGAGCCAAGCAAAACTAATTATTTCAAAGAGACAAAACTGAAAACCATTCTTAAACCATTTTAAAATAAAAATGAACAATCCCTTAGCTATTTTACACATCAAAAACTGGAATTGCTTGATTGTACGAATCATAAATGATAGTGAGAATACAATTATTTCTAAACAATAAAACCAAACGTATGAGAGAAAATTAGAAATTCTAGAAGAAAAAAGCAAAAAACCAGCAGAAGATAGAAGGAAAGGAAGAAACAGCTTAAAAACTCAATTGAGAATCACACTAGTAGAAGTCATTATCACAATTTGAATTTCTATAAAGAGATGATAACTTGAAACAGGAAATGGCTTGAGCAATTAGCAAAATAGAAAACTAGAAAAGAAGACATTAATAAAGAATACATAATATAAGTGTTGGAGAACAGCATATTATAGTGTTAAGACAGGAACTGGAGCTTTCAAAGTCCAGATTAAGTGAAGCAGAAAAGAGACTGAAAGCCACCCTCAAGAATATAGAAAAGTTAAATGAAGACCACATTGGATTACAGAAGGAATATATTGAAGCAAAAGAAAATACTAAGAAAATAGATATGGCCTATACTCAAATGACATCTTTATATAATTCTTCCCAAAATGAATTGGTTAAATTAGAAAAAGTTGCCAGACAACTTCATGACAAAATTAAAAACATGAAAACAAGTCTAGAACTAGCAGAATTGGAAAAACAGAAAAACATTTCCACAATGAAGGAAAGATTAAAGACTCTTAGGGAGCAAGAATGTTCACTTGTACAAGATATAAACCTTCTTCATGGAATTGTAGAAAAAGATAATGAAGAACATTTTCGACTTAAGAGAGAAGCGTCTAATGTACAGGAAATGCTGCATGAGGAGCAAAACCAGCTAAGGCACTGGAAGGATTGCAAATCTGAGCCACTGGAAAGATTTGGACCCCAGATTTCAGCCCTTGTGGAAGCAGTAGACAATGTTCATAGTCAAGGGCACTTTACTCACAAACCACTAGGCCCACTAGGAGCTTGCATTCGTCTCCGAGATCCTGAATTTGCTTTGGCTATTGAGTGCTGCTTGAATGGCCTTCTTCTTCACTTTTTCTGTGACAACCACAATGATGAGCTAATTCTTCAGGGGCTGATGAAAAACTTTTTTCCGTCAGGCTCTCCACAACCACAGATAATTGTGTCAGCATTTGACTGTGAGTTGTATGATGTCACAGGCAGAGCAGCTGATCACCCAGAATTTCCAACAGTTCTCGAAGCTTTAGAAATACCTGACGCAGTGGTGACCAATACTTTGATTGATATGAAGGGCATACAGTCTGTGCTGCTTATTAAAAGTAACTCTGTGGCCCATGCAGTGATGCAGGGTGAGGAATTTCCCAAGAACTGTCGCAAAATTTTAACTGCCTGTGGTGATGAAGTGTTTGAAGGATGCTATTCCCCATGTGAAAAATCTAGACCTACTTACTTGGGTGATATGGACATTGAAATGCATAATTTGGAGAAAGAAGTGGAAAATAAAACAGCACAGTTGTCTGCATTTCATCAACATATTAATTTACTTGAAAATGATCTCAAGCAGAATCGAGAAACTATTGACAGTCATTACAAAAATTTAACTGAAATGACAGTTCAACGAATAGATATTACTTCAGAAATAAAAGATCTCGAGAATCTAAATGAAAACCAGTCAAAAGAAATCTTAGGTCTGGAAAGTGTAGCTCAGGAAATTAAAGAAAGTATAAAAGAAGTTGAGAAAAAAATTCAATCTCGAAAGTCAGAGATGGAGAACTTAAGGCAAGTGAGAATAAATAGTGAAGAGAAACTGAAAGATTTTGTGTCAAAATTTAATCAAATCTCAAATTTATCAAAATCGTTTATGGAAGAACGAAATGATGCTGGTTCGGAAGTGAGCATCCGATACAATTCTGTGAGGCGTTGTGCAGCTAGGCTTGAGCAACAACTATATTACATCCAAAACATTAAAGAGGAGCTGGACATGAAGAAGAGAGAACTCCAGAGGGAGACACCTCTGGCCAAATACATATGTCCTGAGCGTATGGAAGTTACAAGAACGGCCTCTGTTCTTTACAAAGAAATCAACATGTTAAAAGAGACTATAAAGTCAGAAATCTCTACTCATGGAAACAGAGAAGAAATAAGGAACCAGTACCTAGAGGTAAAAGAAAAATATGCAGAGGTAAATGGTGAAGTGAAGAATTTGAAAAAACTTGTCATAAACCTGAATAAAATGGCAACCCAGAAATTTGTGTCATACAAGAGACTGAGAAAATGTCTTTCTATACAATGCAAGTTTAACTTTGACACCTTACTATCTCAGTGGTCTTTCTGTGGGAAAATACACTTGGATCATGAGAAGGAGACCGTTTCTATAAGTATCCAGCCTGGAGTGGGGAGCAGAGCAGCTTTGGATACCATGAACGCCTTCTCAGATGGCAGCCACACTTTTTCAAACTTTTTATTCATTCTTACCTTATGGTCCACCACAGAATCACCTTTCAGATGTTTTGACTCATTTGACTTCTACATGGACAGAAACCAAAGAAAAATTGCCATGGACATGATCCTCCAGGTAGCCCATTTTCAACCAAGCCACCAGTTCCTCTTATTCGTTCCACAATACATGCGCTATCTTCTTCCAAGTTCACCTGCTGAAATAGTCCAAATACCAGAGCCTGAAAGAGAGGTAACCCCGCCTCCCCAAGAAATCAATTCAGAAGAAGAAAGTCAATAAATTTTTAATATTGTTGTTTTTTGTTCATTGTGTGTGTGTTTGCTTGTTTGTTTTTCTAAAAGTATCAACGTGGTAATTTGAGAAATGTTCCTACTTCAAAAAATTATATTCAGGAAGGCAGAGTCAAGACAGAAGAGTAAGAAGTTCAACGTATTACCCCCCTCCCCCACCAAGCTTTTCCCATAAAGATTTAGAAACTATCCCCACAACAAATTCTGATCAGAAAATCCCAAGAAAAAGTCCCAACTCCTGGCAGGTGAGGGAGAAACATATAGAGAACTGTGGACACTGGGAATGAGTTCTTGACAAGAAGTATTACAATATCCAGGGACTAAAAGATACCTAAAACTGCCAACTTGGCGAAGAAGCATCAAGTGGAATAAAAATTAGTTTGGTGCCTGTGACATGTTTGACTCCATTTTTAAAATCAGGCCATTATTTTGTTTTGATGTCTTTTGATATTTTTACCTCATAACTTGTTTTCCAACATTAAGAGAAGTTTATTAAACAAGTGTTTTCATAAACAAGTGGAAAAGATATGAAATTTCCATATATGACAGACCTCTAGTGGGAAAAATTGATAGACAACTTCATTATTAACTCAACATGTGGAGATAGCAACAAAATTAATCAGGAAACATGGTAGTTCCTTGGCCACCAATCCGAACTTGGGTGTAACCAGCATCAATGGCCATAGCTAGATTTATAAAAAAAAAATCTCCTGGTGGTCTCAGTCTTCATTCTGCTCTTGAGTTGGGACTGAGCATTGTTTCCTGGGTTCCCTATACTTGAGATTCAAGCACCCATAGCTCTTTTTCTTGAAAAAATGCTGATCGACTGACAAGAATTTCCAGACTTACCAGACAACCACCTTGGCAGGAGACAGATGACTTCAAATTGGAAAGAGAGAAGAAACCTTGACACTGAGTATAACTACAACACATGCTTACTGGCAAGCTCTACGGAATCAGGTTAGTGGTTTGTATCTAATAAGATTAATTTTTTTATTGTCTAAGTGATCATCTAATCCAAGGGTTGGCATATCATGGTATTATAGACCCAATCTGGCCACCGTTTATTTTTTTTATGGCTTTTGAGCCAAGAATTGTCGAAATGTACAAACCAATATTCTTCCATAATCTGCAAAGAAGACCTAGTTAACTTGGATTCAGGTACTTATCTTGGATAGTAAGTTTGTGTTGTTGTTTGTCCTTTTTTCTTAAAGGGGACCATGACATCTGGGAGGTAATGCCATGACATGTAAGTGAAGGAATAATATATGACAGAAGTATATAGATGCTATCTCAGGGAACAAGGTATTAGAGGTAATAGGATTAATAAATAGAGGATAAGGGACAGCTAGATGGCACAGTGAATAGAGTACCAGCCCTGAAGTTAGGAGGACCTAAGTTCAAATATGGCCTCAAAAACAACACTACTAGCTGTGTGACCCTGGACAAGTCACTTAACCCCAATTGCCTCACCAAAAAATAAATAAAAACTATTTTGTGGAGAAGTAAATAAGCATCTAAATAAATAGACAGTTGCCCCAAATGATACAATAAAACACCTAGCATATTTGGCATATAGTAAGCCATAGATAAATCTTAGTTCTTCCTCTTTTTCCTTCTCCTCCTCCTCTCCTTTCCTTTCACCTTTTCCTCTTTGTCCTTCTCTTCCTACTTCTCAGAATTATTTTCAATTAAATTCTTAGGGATGATTTGAACTTCAAAGTGAGTCTCTCTTAGACAGAAGTAGAAAAATAGCTTTAAAATCTTAAAAGAAGAAAAGGACTCACAAAACACTAGTTGGAAAGTTTTCTGGAGAAAGCACATTCTATATGTAAGCATTATGCTAGAACCAGTATGTAAAATTAGAAGCAAATATGGAGACAACTTGAACGAGGACCAAAACAGCAGCATGTAGTAAAACAAGTGAAAGAGACAACGTAGCATACTGTGCCCTTTATGCTTCTTCAAACCTTTTTTTATAGACTAGAAGTCAACTATGAAGGAGATTTTATGACTTAGACTTTGTGGAACAAATCAAAGGGAGATAATGAAAAGGCTTACATGCCGGTAGGATTTGAGACAAAAAAAAAAAATAACTACTGGCCCTCAATTTGAATACACTATTGTGGGGAAAATATTGTCCCTGTTAGCATATTATGCTATCAGGTAGACCAAGGGCCTGACCTTGGGTAGTATGGCATTAGCAGTAGGAACACCAATTCCTAGAATAGCACGGGCCCAAATCACCCCTGATGTGTTGGAACTGCCACCATTCAGATGGTGTTGAAGTGGAAATGGCTTAAAATCATAGAGCTAGTGCTAGGAGGACAAGAATAAGCCATCTTTGTGAGGAGATAGCAGCCCATCTCATTGACATACTCTCCAAAATAGAGAAGTATGGCACCCGAACAGATAAAACTTATAAAGGGGTCCCCAGTCACCCCCCCATATTTTAGATTGATGATAAACTGGTGATAGGAAAATATCATGCACAACACTATTTTGGTCTATTTGTCAGAAGGCTAGACCTTTATTGAAGTTCATTGGTTTTCAGTTATTAGATCTATTGCCAACAACTACATTCCTCAGACAGTTTGACAGATGTATTATTTTAGCCTACTGTCTAATAAGCTCAACAACAAAATATTTCAATCTTTGCCTGATCAAGGCTAGATTTTGATCTCTCTTATACATGAGCAAACACAGGCACCATTTTTGAAGGACTAGCATCGTTAATTGTTTATCACGTCCAGACAGTGATGATTGAGAACAATTATAGATCTCATTTCTCAGCCCATGTAGTCAGGAGCTAAGCTAAAGCTTAGGCTGTTGTTGTAGAACTTCCACCTTCCTTATAATCCACTGCCTACAGGAAGATAGAAAGATAATTAAGACTCAAGTCAACAAAATCTTAAGAGGATGCAAAGCCGTCATTAGAAAAGCAGTGACCTAATTGAATAATAGGCCAAGCAAAATCCATCCTGGATTGGTGGTTAAGTTTTAAATGATTGCTCCACTCCCTGATGATTTGGGAAAGAAGCAGCAGATTCTCACAGAAAGAGCTAGAATGTAGTAGGGTCAACCCTCCTCTCCTACAGCAAACCACTGGGATAGGGGAATAGAATACTGACTGGGTCACAGATAGACCTGAGGAAAGATTTTTGTTCACTTAATAACAACTTGTATACAAAAATTTGCCAAATTCTTTTTCTTTCTAACAGATGTGGTCGTTCTTTCATCATTTGGGCCTTCGTGACTACTGCTACTCATCCTTGCAGATCTCATCGCAGACTCTATGTTGGGTGGCAACTCACAGTACTTTCTTTCAGCCCTTTGCAATGAAGAATGGCTTCACCCTCTGGTTGGTTATTTGATATCCAACTTCCAGTAAATCACAGTTGTGAAGCAGGATTACAAGGATAAAAAACATTTCTAATATGAGAAGGAGGAATGCCATCCACTCAGACACCTTATTGGAAGTAGAGGGGTTCCAATCTTTGAGTTTGCCAGAGACACAAGAAAACCTCGTCAAGCTTCAGAAAGATTGTTTAATCATCACTGAGAGGTGGTGCAAGAAATCAAAGATTTTATCCTTATCTGGTCTGAAGCAATGACAAGACATGACAGAGATCGCCAGAGAGAAAGTCTCAGGGTATCAGCTTGAATGGTGATTATGAGACTTCATAACATGTTTTCTTGTATTAGTTCCTGGCTACATCTTCAGAGGATGTGCCATGAGACACCATGGGACAAATAGATAATGCTAAGTGTAATATTAATACTTGAATATACCATTTGTTCTAACCCTAAGCAATATTGCTATCTAGATTGTATTAGTGATCATTAAAACAACTATTAGTAGACGATTCTAGGTGGTTGCAGGAATAGTAGCCAGAGGGTAGAATAGAGTGAGGATTCCTTTGTTGCCTTACTGACTCCATTTTTGAATAAGCCACCATTTTGTGATTGTGGTTTTTTGTAGCTTTTCTTTCAATATTTTGAAAAGCATATTGTGGTATAGGTTGGTAAACTATGTGTCCATAAACAACTGACCCTTTATATGTGACCCTCTATAGGACAGACAACAAATGGAAAAATTTAGTAAAGGACCTCACCATCAGTTCATGTCAACAGATAGAAGTCAAATTTCCTGGGGAACAAATTAGGTCACCAGCTGCTACTCATAATTTGGGTGTGACTAACAGTCTTAACTAGGACTATAAGAAATCCACTGGATGCCCTAGCCTTCAGCTTGCTCTTGGGTAGAGGCTGTGCCTAGCACCTGTCTTCCCCATGCTTGAGACTCAACTCCTCCCCCTTTCCCTGCCCCATTCAGTTGAGGATAGTACCAAGTGACCAATGGATATTGGTGACCTAACCACCTTGAAGGGCTAGGCATAGAAGGAACCTTGTCCTTGTTTATGGTATGAGACACGGTCAGAGATAAGCACTGAGAGATGAGGTTATTGGTTTTTTCCTAATGGGGTTAATGTTTGTATTGTTTAGTAGTTAATATGTATAATATTGTTTAGTAGTTAATATGTATAATAATTAGAGAAGTGACAAAACATTTCTGATGTCCTCTCTCACAGCCATCAGAATGGCTTCATTGACTGAAAAGGAAAATTACATGTTGGAGGGAATGTGGGAAAATTGGTTCACTAAGGCACTGTTGGTAAAGTTGTGAATTGATCCAACTATTCTTGAGAAAAATTTGAAACTTTGCCCAAAGGACTATCAAATGGCATAACTTTTGACCCATAGACACCACTACTTAAGTTTGTATCCCTAAGAGATGGAGTCGGGAGTTGGAAGGAAGAGGACTCATTTGTACAAAAATATTTTTAGAGCCTCTTTTTATGGCAACAAAAATTGGAAACTGAGGTAATTTTAGTAAAGTTAGGGAAGGGCAGAACAAATTTGGCATGTTGTTATAATGTATTATTGTTATGGTGTAAGAAATTAGGAAATGGATGGTTTCAGAAAAATTGGGAAATCTCAGATGCACTGATGCAAAGGGAAGTAAACAGAACTAAGCATTGTTTAAAGATAATAGCTTTAGTATTTGATATATATATATATATATATATATATATATATATATTGCTATACAATAGCAATATTGTAATGATAACTGATTGTGATTTAGCTATTCTCATCAACACTGTGATCCAAAAAATTCCACAGAACTCATGATGAAAAATGCTATCCAACTCCAGATAAGTGCAGATTGAAACCTGTTTCCTACCACGTCCTGTATTTTTTTTCAACATGGTTAATGTTAAAAATATTAAATAAGTTTTATATGAATTCTTAGGAAAAATTGGTATCATATTAATTACCTTTTGAATGGGTGAGGGAGGGAAAGGAGAGGGAAAGAATTTGGAGTTGAAAATAAAAATGAAAAAAATGTCAAAAATTGTTGATGTAAAAAAATGTTTAAATAGTTGACGTAAACTAACATTTGCATAGTGTTAATGACTGAAGTTTAATTGTTAGCATCAAGAAGAGGAGGGGAAGGAGAAGGAAAGAATTTGGAATTGAAAGTTAAAAAAATGTCAAAAATTGTTGACAAAATTTTTTTTTAATTTTTAAAAATAGTTACTGTAAACTAACATTTGCATAGTGTTAATGACTGAAGTTTAATTGTTAACATCAAGAAGAGGAGGGGAAGTAGAAGGAAAGAATTTGGAATTGAAATAAACAAAAAATGCCAAAAATTGTTGATGTAAAAAAATTAAAAAACAAAAATAAATTTAAAAATAGTTGATGTAAACTAACATTTGCATAGTGTTAATGAATGAAGATTAATTGTTAGCATCAAGAAGAGGAGGGGAAGGAGAAGGAAAGAATTTGGAATTGAAAGTTAAAAAAATGTCAAAAATTGTTGACAAAATTTTTTTTAATTTTAAAAAATAGTTACTGTAAACTAACATTTGCATAGTGTTAATGACTGAAGTTTAATTGTTAACATCAAGAAGAGGAGGGGAAGGAGAAAGAAAGAATTTGGAATTGAAAGTAAAAAAATGAAAAAATGTCAAAAATTGTTGATGTAAAAAATGTTAAAAAATAGTTGATATAAACTAACATTTGCTTGCATAGTGGTTAATGAATGAAATTTAATTGTTAGCATCAAGAAGAGGAGGGGAAAGAGAAGAAGAGAATTTGGAATTGAAAATGAAAAATGAAAAAAAAATGTCAAAAATTGTTGATGTAAAAAAATAAAAAATTTAAAAAAATAGTTGACATAAACTAATATTTGCATAGTGTTAATGACTGAAATTTAATTGTTGGCATCAAGAAGGGGAGATGACTGATTACCTTGGATTGGGCAGCTCAGATGAGGACAGGACAAAGAAGATAGCCAGGACCCATTTTAAGTATCCATATGTCCAGAGATTGGGGCAGGATTTAATTCCCAAACTGTGTACATTGGACTTTGTAACTATATTAATTGCAGACCAGTCCAAGTGGTCTCAGTCCACACTGGCTTGCATGTTGGGTGAGAAGGTAACAAGGTGTGTAGTAGCAAAGAGATAGAGTTGACCTTATCTGATCTCTGGTTGCTGATATGAAGACCTGATGTCTTTAGTCTTAAATATGAAGGGAATCCAAGGCATGTCAGTCCCATGTGTCCACTTCTGGTCTGAGGCCTGTCCAGGGCCTCTCACATAAGGTATAGCTGTATATGAGGTGGAGGTTCTCCCAGGTTCTCCATGGCTTCCATTCTCCACAAAGAAAACCAACTATCGGGGAAGAGTTGTGGAAGTCCCTGTGCTTTGACAGGAAAGAGGCCATGGCCGAATCTGAAGTTGCACATTGTGGGGAGCACAGGGAAGGGTCTGCCAGTTTGAGGAGTTGGAAGAACAATGATTTTATCTATTACATTTACTCCTGGGCAGCTATTATGGGCCCTGCTCCAGGGTCCCCTAGCATTGGGTTAAAACTGACTCCCTGAAGAGAAAATACTCTGAGACCTGGCATTTCAGCCAGGGATTAAAGACCTCCTTCTTTTAAGGGCATTACAAATAGGAAACGGCCTTGTTCAGCTGGTTTGCTTGGAAACAGAGGAATGGGATAACGGAAAAAAGCCTGGTAAGTCAAAAAACCCCACAAAACCCAAATCTAGTCTTTTCTTGTGCCTAATCGATGCAAATCGGAAACCCTTGAGCCCAATGGAGCCAAACAGGGCCTGTGGTCTCCCGGGTAGCTAGGCAAATTAATAACCAGAGCCTTTGCCTCCGGAGGAGATAGGAGCCCTGCATGCCTGACTAACTTCCTTCTATGGATGCGACAAAGGAACAGTGAAGTGCTGAAAGTGACTCAAAGCCAGGCTGCCGGGTACGAGGCCTAACTTTACATATGGCCTTAGCGGGCCCCCACCTGACACGTCACCTTAGCTCTGGCCCTGCGTGGGAAGCCTGAGGCCTTCTGCACCAGCGGTATGGCCGACCTCTTCCCAAATGGAGGGCTTATTCCGCCGTGGCTGAGCAGAGCCGCAGCCCCGACCCACAGATGCCCGGCCGGAGTTTCAGTGCTAGAGTCCGGGTAAATTAGTCAACACAGACTTGATGAGGAAAACAATGGCTGCCTCCTGGAGTGGGCTCGGCAGGCCGGCGGCCAGCTTGGGAGGAGGTCGCCTCTTGGAGTCACGGGGACCTGAGTTCAGATCCCCTCTCTGATACTTATTACCCACGTGACCTTGGGCATGCCATTTCACCTCTCTGGACCTCAGTTCCCTCTGTAAGATGATGCCCCCCACACCGGACGCCCCCTCCTGCTAACTCACAAGATCTTGGCTTAGTACGGCTTAGCAGGATGTGGAACAAAGGTTGCTTCGCCTTTATAGAGATTTCCCATTGCTTGAAGAAGCGCGCTGCCCCGCCCCCTCTTCCCCCCCCCCCCCAGAGTGTGGGCGGTGGGAGGGTGGAGAAGCTACACAGAGCCTCCTGAGGAACAGCCCCCGCACCAGATTTTACTTTGCATTGTGAACTCCCTCCACATCAGGAACACCCTTATTCAACCACAGGTGCAAAAAGAACACCCCAAAGCCAAAAGAGATTTGCCCGATTATTCATGCTGATGTCGGAGTGTGTCCATTTATCCCTGTATGAACACGTGTGTATGTATGTGTGTGTTTATCTACATGTATGTGATGGGCTGTTTCTCATTCTCAGTCATCTACTATAAACTATAATCATGTTTAACATATTTATATGTTTATATTTTAACAAATGCTTCTGTTTCATGGCAGATAACTGAGAATTAGAAACATTCTGCCTTCTCTAACACCCCTTAGCCAGATAGGTATGAGCTTCCATCTGGCCAGAAACTAGACAGGGAGAGTTTATCAAAGTCACTGTCACTCCCAGCCAGTTAAGGCCTGAGATTTAGTGCTGACAGGGAAACGAGCTATCCATGGAGTCCTAAGGCAACTACCAAGACCTTCCAGGGGTCCTCAAACTTTTAAAATAGGGGGCCAGTTCACTGCCCCTCAGACTGTTGGAGGGCCGGACTAGAGTAAAAACGAAAACTTTGTTTTGTGGGCCTTTAAATCAAGAAACTTCATAGCCCTGGATGGGGGGGATAAACGTCCTCAGCTGCTGCATCTGGGCCACGGGCTGTAGTTTGAGGACCCCTGCCTTAGACCTAACTAATAGATTGTACGCTCCATGAGGGCAGGTACCTCATCTTATTTATCTTTGTCTCTCTCCCATGCAGTGCTGTGCACATAGCAGATACTTAATAAGTAGTTGTTAAATTTGAATTTTGTTTCGCTAGAAGAAAAAGTGTTGCCAATTAGTTGATCAAACTCAAACAAAATCAATAATTTTAAGCCATAATTTTTTTTTAATGAGGGCTTTTTTTTCTTTTTAGTTTGCTATGTAGAAAGTCAAACTATATCATTTCCAGATTTCTCCTCCTATTAGATTTGTTGCAGGACATGACAGTATTTTTCAGAATAGTCCAAGAGGCGTTTACAAAGGGCTGCCCCCATAAGATACCACAAGGGTATCTTCCTTAATCTTTTTTTCATTTATAAGCAAGCAAGCCTCTCCCTCTCTCCTTTGGCATCCAGTAAGAGTTATGTCTGCGGTTAGGTCCCAGTAGCCATCCGAATATGAGACTGGAGCTACCACACAGGCAGTGAAATTAGGGCTGGTTTAGAAACCGCAAAAGCATTTCTAGAGTGCTGAATACAGCAATGGACTCCAGGGGTACAAAGTACCCATTGTAGATAGATGTATTAAGTGGTCTGTTGCAGGGTGTGGACCTGAACATTCAGGACCTGTTTGAAGATACCTAGCTCCCCTGCAATAAATAATTCACCAGGTCTGAAGCCACTGATGTATGTAAAACACATAACAAAATGTATTTTATGTTAGAAATATATGAACACTGTATATTGTATTAGCAACTTTGTGTTAAAAAAGATTGGTAATCAACAAAGTAATATATTTAAAACATTTTTTAAAGACAACCACCAATCTTTGATATTATACGGAGATGACTTCATGCTATACTTTGAAGTCTAACTGGTGGTTTCTCACTGTATAGAGACAGTGTGTGTGGACCCCAGATGGGGACCTATGATAAGAGCAGCTTCTGAATGGCAGTGTCCTTCACAGGACATGAATTTTTTTTGTTAAAACTATTAAATTTCTTTTAATAATGAAAAAAGAAGGGGAGGTGAAGGAGAAGGAAAGAATTTGGAATTGAAAGTAAACAATAAAAATGTCAAAAATTGTTGATGTAAAAAGATAAACAAAAATTTTTTAAAAATAGTTGATGTAAACTTGTGATGACTGTGTTAGCACCCTGGATACCTTAGAATCAACCAGTCAGGATAAGAAAAAGTCCTTAGTCTTTATTCTTGGTCTTTAGAGGTAGGATTGAATTAGATGGAAGCAGAATCTCTGCAATCTCCTTCTTCCTCGTCTACTGCCAAAGTGACCCCTGGCTCCTCTTACTCCACCTCCTAATCCCTCCTACAATTCTCCGTATACACCAATTATCGAGCCAGCACAGGATAGTGGGAAGGGCAATGGCCCCAAGCACATGCCCATAGAATATTGTCCAATAGGTAATTAGCCTTAAGTGCTCAAACTGACTTCAGTGCATGGACTCAAGAGTTTCAGCCCTCTACATAAACTAACATTTGCATAGTGGTAATGAATGAAATTTAATTGTTAGCATCAAGAAGAGGAGGGGAAGGAAAAGGAAAGAATTTGGAACTGAAAATGAAAAATGAAAAAAATGTCAAAAATTGTTGATGTAAAATTTTTTTTAAAATAGTTGATGCAAACTAAAATTTGCATAGTGTTAATGAATGAAGTTTAATTATTAGCATCAAGAAGAGGAGGGGAAGGAGAAAGAAAATTTAGAATTGAAAGTAAAAAATGAAAGAATGTCAAAAATTGTTGGTATAAAAATAAAAAATTAAAAATAGTTGATGTAAACTAGCATTTGCATAGTGTTAATAGTGCTGGAGGGAGTTCATTTTCTTCTCTTTTCTGTAGGGTCTAGTTTGGTTCTTTTCCATTTATGTTGTTACAGGATGGTACATATTATTTTTCTGAATTTGCTTGTGTTGTTGACTGGAAATCTTGCCAAATCCCTCTAAAATCTTCATGTCCTGAATATTTATAATGCAATAATATTCACCTACAACCAGATGCCACATGACAACTAGGTTGTACATTGGATAGAGCCCAGAGCCTTGAATCAGAAAGCACTGAGCTCCAATCTGTCCTTAAACATTTATTAAGTGGGCAAGACATTGGGCAAATCACCTAATCTCTGTCTGCCTTTGTTTTCTCAACTGTAAAATGTGAATTATAATAGCACCCACCTCAAAGGGTTGTTGTGAGGGCTAAATAAGAAAATATTTCTAAAAGCCTGGCATATGATCCCTCCCCACAATTTCTTTCTCCATCCCCCAAGTAACAAGTTTCTGTTTTAACTCTAGTTCTAGCACAATGTCTTGCTATGAAAATTTAAACTAATCAAGCTTTCAGAGCTTCAAACTTTACTTTTGATCCCTTTGACTTTTCTGCCCAGCAATACAATCTCTACTGCTAAGGGTAGTTTCATTTAATCACTTTATTAAAGTATAATTCCAAATGGCTTTCCAGAATGGCTGGACCTTACTAAACATTAATTAAGAACCTGCTATTGGCCCACCCACCATTCCAAGCATGGGGGGAAATACAAAGTTTAGATAAGTCAGTCTCTGACTTCTTAGTATTAAAATCTAGGAGAAGGTTAAGATGAACTCAATTCTGATACACAGAGTTACACAGAGATACACAGGGAGAGATATGAAGCCAAGGACTGAACTGAACAGTGTTGTTTTTTCTTTTTTTTCCAAAATCTTTGTTAGAAGGGATAGCTTGTTGGATAATGCAAATCAGAGGAATATGTACAGAAAAGAATGAGATGAAGAAACTTATGGTAACAACAAGAATAAGAAACTTATGTGTGTGTGTATGTATATATGTATATATACACATATATACATATATATCTATATGTCCACAAATCTATAGCTATATCTACACACACGTATTTTGGGATCATAAAAATCATTTCAAGTTAGCAAGAAGTTTGACAATTGTCACATGGGCAGGGACTCCCTCAATTCTCCCAATTTGTATGTCTGTGATCAAACAAATCTGGCTTCTTATCTTTACCAGACATTGAGACCCAGCTGACAAAATACTGGCTCAAGTCCTTTTTCTTACCCTGAAGACATTCTATTCTCAAAACCATCAAGATCTCCTTTACAAACCAGCCTGCACTTTATCAGCTGGTCTATTGCTTTCTTTTTTTGTCTGGAGCCTTTTATTGGAAGGATATGGAGGCTTGGTGGAGCTGGACTTGGATGTGCAGTCACAGATTCTGCCAGTAGAGTCTCAGGACCACAGATGCCCTTCTGCCCCATTCCACATCTATGTGGCTAATGTCATATGTAGAATGTAAGCTCTATGAGGATGACTGGTTTTTTTTTGGTCTTTATGTCCTTAAACCTTAGGGCTCATAGTCTGGCATACAGTGGGGGCTTAATGTTGAATTTAAAGTAAAATTCAAAATGTTAATGAGTTTTTTTTCTCATTTAAAAAATATTTTAATTTTCAGTTCCAAATTCTCTCCCTCTCTCCAGCCCCTCTCTCACCCACTGAGAAGGCAAGAAATATAATGACAACTTATACACATGAAGTCAAGCAAACCATATTTCCACATTTGCCATACTCTGAAAAAAACAGCAGAGAAAATAAAGAGAAAAAATGTGCTTCAGTCTACACTCTGAGTACACCAGTGTGCTACCCAGAGCTGGAGATCATTGTTCTTCTGAGTCCTTTGGAGTGGTAAGGGATTATTGTATTGACCAGACCTGCTATGTCCTTCACAGTTGATTTTCAGTCCCCAGGGTTCTGACTAAGCATCCCTCTGAATATAAATCCCATGTGGAAGATCCAATCTTAGGTTCTCCCTGAGCTTCACTATCTTTCCACCCCAAACCAGCCCTCTCCCAAGCTTCCTTATTCTTGTCAACTTTCTACTCACCCAGGTTTACAAACCCAGTTGTAACTTAAGTTCCCCATGTCCCGCATTCCATTTAGCCAGTTAATTGCCAGCATTTATTATTTCTATCTGCACACCATCTTTCATCATGTGTCCCACTTCCCCCCCCAATCCTGTACTGTCTCTCTACTCATGGAGCCACCTTCCTGATTGAGGCCCTCATCCTCTCTCACCTGGACTATTGTGATTACCTCCCTGAACGTTTCCATATCTTAAGTCTTGGTGTTCTCAGGTCCATTCTCATCCTCAAGAGCAAGTCTATTAAAGTCTTTGTATAAATGATAAATTCCAATGGCCTCCCTGCCAACTCTGATACAAGGTAGAATGTCTGGGCCTAATCTCCCATTCTAATTATATTATCTACCTCTCTCTTCTTCCTACACTCTCAGCTCTAACCAGAATATTCTTCCTCACAGATGGATGACACTCTACCTTCCATCCCTTTGCCTCTTCCCTGGCTGCTCTTCATGCCTAGAATCTACCAGTCAGCTTTGATTTGTATAAGCATTTGGGAGGGAAGGCCCTCCCAAGAGGGATATGGTGGTAGCAATTAGGAAAGGAAAAGTACTAGAAGTTTTACTTCAGAGAAGAGGGGGAAAGAAAGGGTGTACTATTCAGTCCTGAAACATAGTGTCAAGGAACAGAAAAAGAGAAGGGTTTTTTTATGTGAGGAGTACAGAAAAGGCTGCTTTGGATGGATTGTCCAGGGTGGGAAGGGAAGTAATCTTCTGTGAGCCGGGAAAGAGAGGTGAAGGACTGGCTTTAAAAGCTAAAGGGTGTGAGGTATATCTGACCTTAGAGGCAATGGCAAGGTGCACCGATCTGGGTTCAACAGGGAATGACATGGTTAGATCTGCGCTCAAGGAAAATGGTGTTGGTCATACTGTCCAGAAGTATGGACAAGAGTGGTGAGAAGCTTAAGGAAGACAGGGGAGTCATGGAGCTGTTGCCATAATTTCCATCAGGGCCGATGAGGGCCTAAATTAAGTTGGTAACTGGGGGAGTGGGAAAAAAGGACAGAGATGCTTCTGGAAGTAGAAATGGAGAGGTTTGGCATCACATTGCATATCTGGGGGGAGGCTCCACACCTGCAACATAAGAGGAAGGGTGAGGAGGCCTCTGGAGGTGCTTCTATTTCACTTTTCCCTTTTTAACTTCTTATTTCTTGTTTCCTTCAAATCTCAGCTAACACTCCATCTTGCCCCAAAAAAGCCTCTCTTGGCCTCCCTTCCTACCCCCGTTGCTAATGTAAGTGTACGAGTTCTTGGAGAATACAGACTATGTCCTTGTTGTCTTTGTATTTGGGGGCTAGCACAGTATCTAGTACAGAGTAAGTGCTTCCTAAATGTTTGTTTGTTGACTGTTCCCCATGTGTCATCTTCAAAAATTTAGCAGTACAGTCTAAACATCTTCCTCAGTTCAGTTTTTAAATCTTGAGCATAACCTGACAAAAAGCTTCAGGCTTACTTTTGATTGGCTGACAAGCAAACATTATCCGACACTGCTTTTCTTGGTTGGGATCTATCTATTGGAGTTACGTCTGGAATAGCACAAAAGTAAATTTACCCAATTCGTCAAGAATAAATAAAACTGCTGCTTTTGATGGGCCCCCAGCTTTTTTCCACCGAATTTCCTCTCCTCAAAAGGCAGAAAAGTGGGATATGATGGGTCAGAGCCAAGGCTACTCAAAACTACATACCTAGTTAAGGAATGTAAAAACAAACAAACAAACAAACAAACTCATCCTGTCTGATTGACCTTTCTAAAATATATTGTGTCTCCTCAACTGGATGAAAAGATGTCCTAGTTCCTTCCTTATCTTTTACAATTTACAACCTTGCATGCTATTAGCCTGCTAACTTAGCCCCAAATTTTCAGTTTATAAGGCTCTCTCCAAACTATTTTGTATTGCTAGCCTCCCTTTAGAGACTAGCCCAGCAGCTATGGCATAACTCTTTTGTGACTATAAGAGAAACTCTTTGAATTCTTTCAAACTGAACTGTGACTCTCACACACTTTACTTTCTCAGAAGGAATGGCAATAATCTCCCCCCTTTCCCTTTCCCAAAGAAAGCCTTACTGACCATTCTCATGTGGGTGATTTAGATAATTACTAAGAATTTCGGTTGTGGACAGAAGAATGCCATAAAAGTGATAATATCTATTTCTGGATCATATAACCCTTTGAAGTGCCCAAATATTCCATTAGTTGGGGATAACTGTAGTTTGCAAACTTATTTTTTTAGAGGAATTTCTCAGAAATTCTCAGAAAGTCAAAGACTGAATTTGATTTTTGAAGAAGAATCCTCTCAAAATCTGGAATGAAAATTGATGGGACTAAAACATTCCTGTCTTTTACCCCAGAGATTCTACCACGAGTTTTGTATTCCAGGGAAGTTATGGGAAAAAGAGAGATTCTATTTACCCTATAGTTTTGGCATTTGCACTGACTTCATCCTCATTGTCTTTCTGGATCTTCACAACCACTCTGAAATTTTGGTTGAACAAGCATTACTCTCTCCATTGTACAGAGAAGGAACCTAGAGCTCAGAGCTAAGGTTATAATGGGCAATCCTGGGCTACATCCAAGCTTTCTGACTCTTCAATCCCTTGCTAACGTGTCTGGGTATCAGGCTATCTCCCTGATGTAGCCCTGAAAAATACCCTTCAATCCACTTAATTTCCCAGGGAAAGCACAGTGGCCATTTCCCCTATGGTTGCTGTTGTTACCTCCACAAATCATCATTTGAAGATCTAAAGTCCAAGAATCTTAACCATCTCCAATGTGTTCACCATGCAGAACATAAAAATAAAGTGTTTCAATTCCTGTTTCTGTCCATTCTCAGGTGGATGAAGAGTTACCCTCAAGAAAAGAGATTAAGGAATTCAATAACATGATTCTTACTTCTGCTTACAAGTTTTTCTTTCTTCAAATCATTTAGTTTTAATTATCATTAAAATATGAATAACATATCAAACTATGCATATCCTTTGATCCAGCAGTGTTACTACTGGGCTTATATCCCAAAGAGATTTTAAAGAAGGAAAAGGGACCTATTTGTGGCAGCCCTCTTTGCAGTGGCCAGAAACTGGAAACTGAGTGGTTGCCCATCAATTGGAGAATGATTGAATAAATTGTGGTGTATGAATGTTATGGAATATTATTGCTCTGTAAGAAATGACCAGCAGGATGATTTCAGAAAGGCCTGGAATGACTTACATGAACTGATGCTGAGTGAAATGAGCAGGACTGGGAGATCATTATATACTTCATCAACAATATTATATGATGATCAATTCTGATGGATGTGGCCCTCTTCAACAATGAGATGAACCAAATCAGTTCCAATAGAGCAGTAATGAATTGAAGCAGCTACACCCAGTGAAAGAACTCTGGGAGATGACTGTGAACCACTACATAGAATTCCCAATCCCTCTATTTTTGTCCACCTGTATTTTTGATTTTCTTCACAGGCTAATTGTACACTATTTCAAAGTCCGATTCTTTTTGTACAGCAAAATAACTGTATGGACATGTATACATATATTGTATTTAACTTATACTTTAACATATTTAATATGTATTGCTCAACCTGCCATCTTGGGGAGGAGGTGGGGGGAAGGAGGGGAAAAATTGGAACAAAAGGTTTTGCAATTGTCAATGCTGAAAAATTACCCATGCATAGAACTTGTAAATTAAAAGCTATATAATAAAAAATATGAATAACATATAGTTCCATAAAACTGAACATTAACATCAGCCACTATCCTTTGAATTGATTCAAACAGCCACACTGAAGAGGGAAAAGAAATGCATTATAATTTTTTTTTTTGGACAAGTCCCATAATTTCATTTGAACTGCAGAACTCCCGATGAGGATATTCTCTCTACTTACTGATGCAGATCAGCCCTTGCCCTGTAACTTATGCTATTAGGGAGTATCCTAGTGCACCAAATGGTTAAGAGACTGGCACAGACTCTCATAGCCAGAATCGGTCAGGGACACATTTTGGTTTTTTTCCTTTTTTTTTTTTTTGGATACATTTTCTCAAGATTATTTTCCAAGTCAATGAAAAATGATTCTTAACTCTTGAAGCAAGGTCACTATCCCTGTACTCTAGGGTTGTTTAACTGGCCAGTGATTTCTTTACCTTTTTCTGCTCCTGATTTTAATCAGAGAGAGTCAGACTGGCTCTCACATCAGACTGGCATGACATGTGTTTTCTACCTTTGATGCTCTATTACCTACTCAGTGTCCAATGTTTCTCTGACCACGCTTCTTAACAAGAAAAGAGCAGTGTTACTTTGTGTGTTAAAGAGTTTGAATAGAAATGTCCAATCATTAAAGATTCTGTTGTTTAAGGGTGCACATATGTTGAAATCAAGGTTGATCATGAGTAACAATTCCTCAATTTTAGAAAGCAACTTTTACTACTGTTTCAAATAAGCACTTCATATCTGCTTGGTTCATCCAGAAAACGGACTTTTGGGTTTCCTGTTCTGATGACTCATTTACTTTTACATGCTAGCTATTAGTGAAACTTGAACTCCATTTTTTCAGATATTAGAAAGAGCATTTACTGGTTTAAATTTTTCAAAATCTTATTTTATTCTGCTTTCTGTTTTTATTACTCTCATCTTACCAAAACTTGGCTTCTAGAATGTTAACTGTTTGACATTTCTCAGGGAGAAGTTAAAAGGAAAGTTTATGCTACCTAAAGCTTTAGTTGTCAGCTATTGTAGCTGTCTGTGTAAGAGAGGAATTCCCTGACACTGAATGTTCTTGGTTGTCCTGGTATGTGAATCTCCCCTCTCAGTCAGTAGGTAGTTTAATCTGTACCCTGACTTCGTTTATCTATGGAGTCTCTTTAGCAATATGAATCTCTTTAACAGATGAATGAGATTATGACTGTTGAACTGTTCAGCTTTTATGATATTGAAGGAAGAATGGGATTATGATTTTTTTGTGATAGTAGCCCCAGTAAATTTGTTCTCTGAGTTTAAATCCCTTGACATAACTCCTGTTGTTCAGGCCTTTTTCAATTGTGTCTAGTTCTTTGTGACCCCTTTGGGGGCTTACTTGGCAAAAATACTCGTTTGTCATTACCTTCTCCAGCTCATTTTACAGATGAAGAAACTGAAATAAACAGCAAAGTGACTTGCCAGGGGTCATATAACTACTAAGTGTCTAAGGCTAAATTTGAGCTCAGGTCTTCCTGGCTCCAGGCCTGATGCTCTATTCATTGTGCCACCCAACTGCCTTATATTGACCCTGAGATTTGCTCAAATTGATCCCTCTGACAATGAGACACTGGGAAAAAGTTTGTCACCAATCTGCCCCCTCGCCCTCCCTAAAGGAATTCTATGAAGTTCTAGATGGTAATGAGGTCAACAAGGAGTAGAATTCTTTTTTCCCTTTGACATCATAGTCAAGCTTTCTGCTTCTGTAGTTATGCTTTCCCCAATATAAGAATGTTGGAATTTAACAAGCCCAAAGAAGGGAAATATTGTGGAAAATGCATTTTTTATTGTTTGAAATTTTCACTTATTTTTGTTAGAAATTTTTATTTTTTAACTTCTTTATTATTGTTTGGAAAACTAAATTAATTTATTGTTTACATCTAACTTTTTATGTGACTACAGGTTGTTTGAACCCAGAAAGTCATCTCGATCTCAGTAACTCTCTTCAAATACTTGAGATGACTACAAGGAATTATGGGTTTCCTCAGGTTCTGAATCCATGAAAACATTTATATTTTAGGTTAACAAGCCAGGTCTTGTTTTGGGTTCACTTGTTTTGAGTAGATCCACTGGAGCTTGTATCCAAGCATTGTTCAATGACTCTCAGAAGGGTACTTTGGAGTATATTTCTTCTCCCATGGAGTCAAGCCTTCCCATTTTAATGGACCCACATCCCTCTTCTCCCAAACTCGGTGTCACCCACACATGAGTTTTATTCTAATATGTATCATGTTCCCTTCCCCCTCCTTTCCTGCTTTTTTCTAATCAACAAAACTTGAATATTGAACTGGCTCCCCTTGTAATGACATATTAATTCATAGCAATCAAACTCACTAAGGGGCTTGTTTTCCCCAACATCTCTGACTGGCCTATGGGTCTTTTGTTAAGCATAAATCTGGTACCCAGACAAGGACTTTCCCTTTTGACAATCACACCTCTAGTATAAGGATCACTTGAGAGCTCTTTCTGCTCCAATGGAATGCACAGTGCAGGGCCACAAGCTATTTACCATTAGAATTACTAACCAATGTGACAGTAACATGAATTAGACTCACACATCCAGATGCTGACAATTAACATTTATTCATTAATAGCATGCATTCACACATATATATATATATATATTTAATTTTCGGTTTCAAATTTTTTCCCTCCTACCCATTGATATGGCAAGAAACACAATATCCATTATACATAGAAAGTCATGCAAAACATTATTTCCACATTATCTCTGTTGCACAAAAAAAATAAAAAGCAAGAAAAATAAAGTGAAAAAATACGTTTCAATCTTCCCTCAGAGTTCATCAATTCTCTCTCTGGAGGTGGACAGAATTTTTTCGTCAGTCCTTTGGAATTGTTACGGATCATTGTATTGATCAGAGTAGCTAAATGTTTCACAGTTGATTATCATTACAATATTGCTGTTACCACATACAATATTCTTCTTAGTTCATCAGTTCATGAGTCTTCTAAGGTCTTTCTGAAAGCATCCTACTTATTTTTTATAGCACAACAGTTTTGCATTACATAGTTATATATCACAACTTGTTCAGCCATTCCCCAAATGATGAGTATCTATTCAGTTTCCAATTCTTTTGCCACCAAAAAAGAGCTGCTATAAATCTTCTTTGTACAAACAGGTCCCTTTCTTTTTCTGTGATCTAGTAGCAGTATTGTTGGGTCAAAGGGTATGTACAGTTAGACAACAATTTGGGCATAACTCTGTCAGATTAGTTGAACTAGTTCACAGTTGTAATAAGTGTCCCTATTTTCCCACATCCCCTCCAGCAAGTGTCATCTTTCTTTTGTCATGTTATCCAATCTGATAGGTTTGACGTAGAATCTGAGTTTCTTTAATTTTCATTTTTAAAAATTATTAGTGATTTAGAGAATTCTTTCATATGACTATTAACACTTTTGATTTCCTCTTCTCAAAATTGCCTGTTCATATCCTTTGACCACTTATCAATTGGGGAATGGGTTTTGACTCGGGTTTCTATATGTTTGAGAAATGAGACCCTTATCAAAGAAATTTTTTGTAAAAAAATTTTCCCCAGTTTCCTGTTTTCCTTCTAATTTGAACCACATTGGTTTTGTTTCTGCAAAAACTTTTTAAATTAATGTAATCAAAATTATCTATTTTACCTAATGTGATCATTTCTAGCTCTTTTTTTGAGTATGAACTTTTCCCTTAACTATAAAACTGCAGGTAATTTTTTTCTATGCTTCCCTAACGTGCTTATATCACCATTTTTGTCTAAATCATTTTGAACTTATCTTGGTATAAATTGTGAGATGTTAGTCTATGACTAGTTTCTATTACACTATTTCTCAGTATTTTATACTCCCAGAAGATTTATTAAATACTGAGTTATTATCCCAATTGCTTGGGTCTTTGGGTTTGTCAAACACCAGGTCACTGTGGTTTATATTAAATATTACAAAATAAAACATTAACCCCATTAGGAACAAATCACCAACCTTATTTCCTAGTGCTTACCAATAAGTTTATCTTGTACTGATACTGAAAAACATGGTTCCTTCTTCTCTTCTAGCAAGCTGGCAAATCAACATCAGTTAATTGGCACTGTCTTCAAGTGAATGTGAGTGTGGGTCCTGGGAAGGAGAACTGAATCTCAAGTATGGGGAACACAGGTACCAGGCTCAGTCTCCATCCAAGAGCAGGCTGAAAGCTAGGACCTCCAATAGATTTCTTTTAGTTTTAGCAAAAGGCATGAACTAGTTATGCCCAAATTCTTATGAGAAGCTGATAACCTAATATGTTTACTAATTAATTTGACAGATAGCTGAATACAGAAGTGGAAGGTGAGTTTCTTTACCAAATTTTCCTGTTGGTGTTTTGTCCTATATGGAGGGAAGTCACACATATTTATCAATTATTTATGAACACAAACATATTATTTACCAACCTCTACAATAATATGCTAATCTTAATATTTAAAGAGAAGTTACAAAAAACAAACATATAAACACTTCATCACAAAATAGAGACCTATTAAAAATGGAATCAGTTAAATATCAAGGCAACAAATGTATTCTCACTACATTCACCCTTTGGCTGCTGATTATCCCTGCAGTCATCTAGGATAGTCTATGCAAAGTAGTATAATTATCACTAATTGATTGTGATTCCCAACACTCAATGTTTTCATTGCTTAGGGTGAGAACATATAGTACACATAAGCATCAATATTACACATAGCATTAATACATTTTAAAATATGTTTAAAATATTAGGACAATAGATCTTTCCATTTGTCCCATGTTCTCTCATGGCAAGTCCTCTGCAGACCAAGCCAAGAACGAATATAAGAGAACACCTTAATAATATCCCACTCAAACCAATGCCCTGCAATTTTCAGTCTGGTAATCACTATCATGTCCATCATGTCTTTCTTTAGGCCAAGTGTGGCTAAAGTCTTTGATTGCCTGCATCACCTCTTGATGAGATTTAAATGATCACGGTGACTTCTTGGTGAGGATTTCTTGTGCCTCAGGCAAATCTAAAGTGTGTAACCCCTCTTTTTTCAATGGGGTATCTAAGAAGGTGGCAGTCCCCACTGTCATGCTGGCAGTATTTTGTATCCTTATGTATTCTGCTTGTCACAACTGTGATTTACAGGAACAGTTGGATATTAAATAAGCAACCAAAGAATGAAGCCATTCTTGGTTGCAAGGGGCTGCAAAAAGGTACTGAGGTGATACGTAGGAAAGAATGTGCAATGAAATAAGCAACGATGAGCAGCAATAGGGTCACGAAGGCACCAATGATGAAATCACAGCACTTGAACATCTGTTAAAAAGAAAAAGAAATTTGTATGGAATCATTGCATATAACTTGTCTTCAAATAATTAACCAGGTCCACCAGTGACCAGACCATATTCCACTTCCCCACCCTAATGGTGTCCACTATAATTAGCTGCTGGATAGGGGCTTTTCCTCCACCATATTCTGTCTCTATTTTCAATTAGCTCACTGCTTTCTAATGACTGATTTCTAATCAGTAACATATGCACATAAAGGGATTTTTAAAAAGATTTTACTGACTAGATTATTAAGTATCATTCTATCATCCCTACAAAACTATGGATTATAAATTAGGTGGGTGTTCTATATAATGGCCTGGGGGTTAAGAAATGGGTTTTAAAGAAATTTGAAAATCCAGCATCTTTCTGTACTTCCATTTTCTCCTTTCAGGACTTTAATTTTTTTCTGAGGAATATCTATCTGAGAAATAGAAACCCCCTCCCCCTGCTTGAAGATCAAATCATCCTTAAGAATTTAAGAAAAAATTGATCTTCCTGTATCATTTTGGGGGCAACTGCCCATTCTCGAGTAGTTAATCCTTTCTGTGACCCCCCAATTCAATACCTTGTGCTTATCATGTCCCCTGTGGCATTTATATAATACTGTCCCAAACAGGTACCTTAGTCCATGTTATCTAGATCTTCTCTGCACAAAATATGGAAGAATACTGGATTCTACATTTAAACAATTTTAAGTTTCTGAGCCATGCCAAAGTTAAACATTGGGCCAGATAAGGTATACAAACCCTAGTTTATATTATATGTGTGTGTGTGTGATGTGTGTTGTGTGTGTGTGGAGGTGTTGTGTATTATCTTTTAGGCAAAACAAACATCAACCTAACTAGGAACAAAATACCAACCTGATTTTTTTGGACTTACCAATAAGCATGACTCCGATCGCTTGTGAATGATGTCTCCAAAATAGGTGGTTGACTGGCAAGTCTACAAATCCTTGTCAGTTGATCAGCAATGTCTTCAAGCAAACACGATGTGAGAATGGAGTCACAAGTACAAGGAACACAGGAGCGAGGGTTAATCTTAACCCAAAAGCAGGTTGAAGACTGGAGCCAGGCAGTTTGGGGCATGAGCTAATTATACCCAAGTTCTAATTGGTGGCTAAACAAATTTACCAAATAATTTCATTGATCACTGGTAATAAAAGTAAATGGTGATTTTTTTTTTACAAGTTTTTCCACTGGTTGGTGGTCATATATGGATATTCCATATGTTTATCAGTTGTCTATCAACACATACACACACACACACACACACACACACACTATTTACCAATTTACAATATACATATATTTATCTTAACATTGAAAAACAAGCATCAAAATACTTTAACACAAACAGTGGCCTAATAAAAGAGTCAGTTATGTCACAGAAAACAATTTTACTCTCATTACTAGTGTTTCCTGCCCAGATGTCTAGTTTTTTTTTTTTCTTTCAGTCCCCAGATGCTGCTATGGTACAAGGCCAAGACCCCACCCCAATTGTCCAAAGAATTCTTTTTCTTGGATTTCAGGTCAGAATCCAGTCTGGTGTGTTTTCTAGTTCTTGTAGGTGAGGTCTGATGGGGGAATTATACTGTACTCTTTCCTGTCACTTTGCTTTTCTGAAACACTTTTAAATATTAAATATATTTTTCAAAGTAGTGAGATTTTTAAACACAACACTGCAAACATTTTAAGAAAAATAAAATAAAACACCACACTGTGTAGATAGCACAATCACATGAAAATAAAAATTCAATCTTGGTTTGGATTGGCTGATTCCACAGGCAGGGATTGCTCATCACTTTCAAGATCTGGCATTTCGAGTATTTCAACAAGTGGACTTTGAGGAAGAGCGGTCATGAATTGTGAACTGAGCAGGATGACTTGGTGGTTTTGGTAGAAATGTGATACCCAGAGGATCATGTCCATGGCAATTTTTCTACTTTTCCTGTCCATGTAGATATCAATTGTATCCAGACATCTGAAGGGAGATTCTGTGACAGACCATAAAGTAAGAATGAATAAAAAGTTGGTAAAAGAGGTTCCATTTGCTGATAAGGCTCCCATGTCACTATAAGCAGCATCTCCAGGTTGGACTGTTATAGAGAGAGTCTCATTCTTGTGATTAAAGCGCATCTCTCCACAGAAGGACCACTGAGATAGTAAGTTGTCAAAGAACAACTTGCATTGTAAAGAAAGACTTTTTCTACTTTTCTGGTATGTATCATATCTCTGTTCCAGTATTTCATCCAGTGTTTCAATAAAGCTTTTCAAATTATTCATTTTACCATTGAGATCCAGATATTTTTCTTTTGCAATCTGGTACTGCTTTGTTATGTCTTCTCGTTTTTTGTTAGTGTAGTTTTCTGACTGTATCCTCTGGGTTAATAAATCAATTTCTCTGTCAAGAACATCAGAGGTTCTTGTAACTTCTATGCGTTCAGGACAAATGAAGTTAGCCTGAGCAATCTCCCTCTCAAGTTCTTTCTCTTTCATTGCCAGCTCATTTTTTACTATTTGGAGAGAATCTATATGCTGCCTGAGCCTATTTTGATAATGCAACACAGATTGGTGTTGAGCAGTCACTTCTAAACCAGTCTGGTTTCGTTCTTCCATAAGGGATTCTACTAATTCTGAAACTTGATTACATTTTAACCTAAATTCCTCATGTCTCTGTTCAGCATCTATTTTTGGTTGCTTTAAATTCTCCATGGTTTCCCTTCGAGTTTCTATCTTTTTTTCAACTTCTTTCATTTCTTCTTTAATTTCTTCAGCTTCATCTTCCAGAACCGAGAGATCTACTGACTGGTTTTCTTCTTCATCTTCAAGATCTCTTATTTCTGAAGAGAGATTTATTACATTACCTTTTATTTCTCTTAAATGTCGATAATGACTATCAATTATTTCTCGATTCTTCCTGATATCATCTTGAAGTGCACACACTTGTTCTTGAAATTCTGACAACTTTGCCATTTTATTTTCCACTTCTTTCTCCAAAATGCTTATTTCTCCTTCCATATCACCTAAGTAAATAGGTCTCAATTCTTCAGGGGTGTAATAGCGTCCCTCAAAAACATGGTCACCACAAACAGTCAGAATTCTGTTACAGTTCTTGGGGCGTCCCTGTGCATACATAGTAGGAAAAGACTCACTTTTAATTAGCAGGACCGATTCTATGTTTCTCAAGTCAATCAAAGTATTGGCCACCACAGCTTCATCAATTTCTAAAGCTGAGAGAACTGATGGATACTCTGGGTGACAAGCTGCTCTGTCTGTCACATCATAAAACTCACACTGAAAGGATGACACAATTACCTGTGGTCGATCAGAACAGGTTGTTGGATAAAACCTTTTCAGCAACTCCTGAAGGACTTGCTCATCTTTGGAGTTGTCACAAAAAAAATCAAGAAGAAGGCCTTTTAGGCAGGTCTCAATAGCCAAAGCATATTCAGGGAATCGGAGATTAATGCAAGCTCCTAGTGGACCTAATGGCTTGCGAGTAAAGTATCCTTGTTTGTAGGCCTCTTCTATTGCTCCCAGAAGAGCTGGAATCTGGGGTCCAAATCGTTTTAGTGGGTCAGATTTATAGTCTCTCAAATGCTTTAGATGTTCTTGATTCTCATTCAGTATTTCCTGCACAAATGTTTCTTCTTCTCTAATTCTAGAATGGTCTTCATCATCTTTTTCTATGGACTGATGAAGATATTTTATTTCTTGAACAAGTGAATCCTCTTGATTCTTATAGTTACTTATCTTTTCCTTTAATGTGGAGATTTTTTTCTGTTTTTCTAATTCTGCTAGTTCCAGATTCTTTCTTAAGTCTAGAATTTTGTCATGAAGCTGCTCTGAAATTTTGTCTAATTTGGCCAGTTCAGTCTGGGAATAATTATAGAAGGCTGTTGCTTGACGGTATGCCCTGTCTGTTCTCTTAGCAATTTCTTTTGCCTCACTGTATTTGGGCTCTAAGATGGCAGCTTCTTCATTTAACTTTACCACATTCTCATGAATGGCAATATACCTCTGTAATGTTTCATTATACGTGACTCTGGAAACCTCCAGGTCGTGATTTAATATGACAGTATGTTGGTCTTCAACATTTATATCACTTATCATATTACTAATTGTTCTTTCAGTTTCTTTCACCAGTGCCCAAGTCTTCTCTTGTTTTAAGTTCTCTAATCTCTGATCCAAAGCACCCATCGTCTGAAAATGCTCTTCTATCTCCACACCCTGACGGCGGAGCTCCTCAAGCTGCTCTGCTCCTTGTTCTATTTCTTGCTGGCTTCTCAACTTTCTCGCCAAAATTTTAGCGTAGCCTTCTCTCATCTGTTCAAGCTCAGTTGCTTCCATAAACAATTTGTATCTGTCATTTTCATTTCTGATCCTCATTATCTGCCTGCCCACCTTGTGTGGTAAAATAGATACTGGATTATCCACCTGTATCTTAAAATGTTCAAGAATGGCAATAAGATCCTCTTTCTGAGAAGAAACCACGATTCCTGAATGATTTATTAGCTCATAACTTGCACTCCCATCCACACTGATGTGCTGGTGCACAGTTATCGAGTCCCCATAAACCTCAGCTTTAAAAGCATCTTCCCCTCTGTTCTTTATTGTGATCAAGATGTTAGCTGACTCCTCTCCATCTTTCACAAACTCTTTCAAAGACGATCCTAACGATTTTCCACCAAGACCAACTATGAGAGCTTTCAACAACGCATTTTTCCCACTGTGTCCCACCACAAAATTGACATTAGATCCGAATTTCACAGGTCCAAGATTGGCATAGCCCATAAAGTTTTCCAGCTGGATACTTTCAATGATCCCAACTTCCTGTGACTCTGACCGATAAGCAGAACTTCCATGAGACACACTCTGAGAGTAGCCTCTCTCCAGGCTCTCTTCTGAATCCCCCTCTGGCCCTGGCCTTGCCTTTTTCTGATATGTAGCTGGGAGGAAATCGTCCTCTTTTCTCTTAGACATTCTGTCCACTACAGAAGAGCCTTCTCTGCCGCAGAGGAGCAAGCCTTCCCCGCGTCACTTCTACTGTTCCTTCTCCTCCCCAAGGCTGCCCAAAGCGCCGACGCTCCCCGCCCCACTATATTCGGCCCTATTCAGTCCGCTCAGATCCTCCAAGCCACGGCCAACCCCCGCTTGCTTTTCTAGTCCGGCAAAGCCAAGTTACGACCTTACCTCAGAGCCCGGCGGCGGCTCAAAGAGGCGCAGCTGCGATGAGTCCGAGAATGACAGAGTCCGACACGGGAGGCGGCAACTGGACCCCCGAACGCCAAGCCGCGGCGCAGGCGGCGGCAACAGGGGGCCCCGAACGCCAAATCCGGGCAGAGGAGGCTGCCACCGAGGGGGCCAGTAACCCTAAGGTCTGGCACAAGTGGCGGGCACCGAGGGAAACTGGAGGAGGTGGGGGGGGGGGGGGCGCCAAGGTCCGACAGAGGCAGCGGGCAAGGGGAGGCCGCGAACGCTAAGGTCCGGCAGAGACGGCTGGGACTGGGGTGGGGGTGGGGGGGGTAGGGGCAACGAACGCTAAGGTCCCGCGGAGGCAGCGGCAACAATAGTCAGCGTCCCTGGGGCTCCGCACACACACACAAACACACACACACGCGCGAGCGCGCCGCCACGCAGTCGCTTTCCCTGTTACAATCAGGGAAATCCGAGTCCCTGTCTCCCACACCCTCTCGCGCCTGGATGCTCCTCACCCCTCAGCCCAAGCAGCTATCAGCAAGGGAACCAGCCCTCAATCTGACAGCAAAGCTACCACAAGCCTCTTCCTGCGCATGCGAAGGGATTGAGGACAAGTGGAGGGGTTGACGCATTGGATAGCACCGGCGCAGAAGTCTCTCTTTGCGGCAACTCCGCCCCTCAGTTTGCCGCATAGTATTCCTTCTGCGACTGCGTAGAACCCGAAAAGGGGTGTGGGGTAGGTAAGGAGTATTTGAGGCGGCGACCCCGTCCCCCAGTAGACTTCCGTAGCGCTTCTTGTGCGCCTGCGCAAATCTCAGATATGGGGAGGGAGGGAGGGATCTTTTTAATATGTCTGCGCCACAGCCTCTCCGCAGTGACCGCACCCTTAATCTGCCGCAGTAGTCCTCCTGTTGCGCCTGCGCCAATCCCGAGCAAAGAGGAGGGATGACGCATTTGAGTGCCCCCCCCCTTCACCGCCACTCCCGCCCTCAGATTGCCGCAGTAGTACTTCTTATGCGCCTGCAATAGTTTAGATTGACAGAATATGTAAGGGCGCCTGCGCGAAAGCCTCTTCGCCGTGACTCCGCCCTCAGTTGGCTGTTATAATGATTCTTCTGGGCCAGTGCGAAATTCGGGCGGGGGTGTGAGCCCGAGGCTTATTGTGTGTCTGCGCCCCAACCCCTCCCTCCTATGCGGCTCTAGACCTGCAGTAGCTTTCTTTCTGCCCCCTCTGCTGAGGCCATGAGAGACCCATGGATGAAGAAAAATTTTGGATTTCCTCTGTTAGCCTCTTTTATTGTCCACTTGTTCTCTCCTGCCCAATACCCACCCGCTCCTCCCCCAGCCTTAGTAGTGTGGCCTCGAAGGGGCCAAACGATATCCAGGAGACCCTGAGGAAATGGTACATCTAGTGGCCCTGTGTCTGTCCCTTGGGCCCCAGCTGCTCTCTCCATCCGTGCCTCTCCCTCCTCCTCCCCCTTGTCAGCTCCCATGGGTTCTCTGATCCTCCCAAATCCCCACCTCCAGACCCTCCGAACTCTATTAAGCCCCTCCAGACCTTCCTCAGTCTGCCAGTCTCTGGATCTGTCCCTGTCTCTCTCTGCCAGTCTGTCTACAAATGACTGGCATCTCAGGTTCCCTCCTTCTCTTTTCCCTACCCCCCCCATTTTCCTCTCTCTGTTGGGGGCACCTCCTCTCTCCAGTCACTAGATTTCCTCACCCTCAAATCATTCTTGAGCTCTCCTGCCCCCAAATCTCTGCCTCTTCCTGGTGCCAGTCTCCCATCTGTCACACATTCCCTTCTCTCTCTCCACGCTGAGCTTCCTCATCAGGTGGGGGCCAGTAGCATGGCCTCATGATGGGGGTGAGAGGGAATCATCCTGGACCCCTTCTTTGCCCTCATCCAGACACTCTGACCCACTGGCAGCCTAAGAAGCTTCACTCCCTCCCTCCCTCCTCTTTAAGATCCAATGGACACGGCTCTCTTGGACTCTGAGAGCCCTTCATAGGCTCAATTGGGCTTCCCTTTCCAGACTGGCTCCCTAGCCCAGCCTCCCCTGCACACAGTCCATCGTGCTCCAACCAGGCTGGCCTACTTTCCCATCCCTATGTGGTACATTCCATGTCCCTCCCATCTCTACCTCCCCATGTGCTGTCCCTTGGGCCTGGAAGCCTCTTCCCACCTCTTGCAACCTCCAACTTCCTTTAAGGCTCAGCTGAAGGACCATCTTCTTCAAGAATCCCCCCACCTGGCAGTGCTGCCTCCCACATCATCTCCTAAAAGACTTTTCATATGTATATGCAATCTTGCACTTAGGTATCCAGGACCTCTTCAGTAGAATTCAAAGAACTTGATGAGGGCAGGATTATCTCCTTTTCACCCTTGTACCTACAGTGTCCAGCATCTGGTCTGAGAAACAGCACTTCACTGATGCTCATTTACAGGATGACAGTAAGCAACTGGAGGCACTCTACCCGGCCCCTACCCCTCTAACCCTAGTTCTCATTGCAGCCTTGGGCTCGGTGGACAAGATTTTGAAACCCAAGTCACATTTTTACTATCTATTTGACTTTGGGAAGTCCTTATGCTCTCTGGACCTCGTTTTTTCACCTGGGAAATACCAAATAATACAAAGGAGGAGCAGTTATTTTAGGTAAGCATTTATTATGGGAATCTCTCCCACTCTTAGCGTCTCCATAGCTAAAGTTTGTAAACACAGCTCAGGCTATTTGGATATCTAGTCAATCTTTTTGTCCCAAGATACTGACCAAAAGATAATTCCTCCTATCCGAACCTCCGAACAATTGGGTTCAAAATCCCCCTTCTGTCTTGTCTTGGGCTTGTCAAAATGCCTCCATAAGGACTCATGACCCAGGAGGGTTGGCCATCAACCAGATATTTAGGGCTGTTGGAGACAGCCATGGTCTTCTCCCATGATCATGCTGAATGTATTTGTTAGCATTTCTTTTTCATTTGAAATCAAAAATCTTTATGCTTTTTAGAGGTAAATGTGTGTTTCTGTGATTATGTGTGTGGTGGTAGTAATTTCTGTGTGTGAATTCCTATTTTGCTGTCCAAGTCTCTCAAAATTTTGAAATTTTCCAATTATGTTCTCTAGCATAATAGAGAGGGGAAAAAATGTGGGCCTGAAAACTTAGAAAACAGGGATTCAAAGACCAGCTCTGATGTTTATTAGCTGAGAAAGGCTTGGGCAGTGCCCTTCCTCTTTGAGCCTCATTTTCCTCAATGTAAGATAGGAACGATTGCCATCCACTCTGTTCACTTCTCATGACTGTTGTGAAGTTCAAGGAGATGATGGATTTATAGAGTGCTTCAAGGCTTAAAAAAACACTTTAGTACAGAATGAGGAATCTGTGACTCAATAACAGATTATGTGATAAAAGCGTAAGAGTTTTAGTGGACACAAAACTCAGAATGAGATATCTAGGGGACAAGGCTGCCAAAAATTTTTTTTGTTCTAATCCATTCTAATAGCAGTATAGTGTTCATAATATAAAATCCAGCATAATGAATTATGGTTTGTGACACTATATGGAGTCTTATAACAATGTGGGGTCATGAAATTATGATTTATTATCATTAAATGTTTGATTTGTATACCTATTTTATATACTTATATACCCAGGATCACATAAAAATTTTTCAGGCAGAAAGGGGTTGCAAATTGTTGGAAACAAAATTCTGAACCCCCAAAAGGTCACAATGAATGAACAGACTCAGGAAGAGTAAAGCAGTTTAAACTTTTAATACACTCCTGCAGAATCAAGTGTGGAAATTCCATATGAGTTCATACAGAAGGGAAAATAAGCTTTTATACTCTAAAGTTAGTCCTACTTGTCCCTTCAGAGTTTTGGTTGGTCTAAGCCTTTCCTGTTTACAGCTTTCCTCATCCTTCCCTTACATGTTGTTCTTAGACATGTTCTCCTTCCCTGGTCATATATCCGATGTTCAAAGATGGTGATTAACCCTGACCTCGGGTGTGTTGCTTAATGAGTATGAGCTTCATTGAGCATGCATGCTTACAAGAAACTTGCGTTCTGTCATTGACCACAGCCCACTTTAGCCAGCTTTTGGCCTGGATCCCCTTATCGGAAACTTTGTGGTTGAGCTAGCTTCTTAACTCACAACGTGATTGATTGGAGATGTCTTAACAGGATGTTTCATGCTTCCTCCTTGTCCTTCTTTGTGATGTTAGTAGAAACCTATCAACATTTCTTACAGGAGTGGAAAAATAACCTCACCCCTATACCTCCCATGTTCGGTTTAGAAATACATTCTGAGGGAAATACCTATAAATACTGAAATGTTGAAGAAGGGAGAGTAGTTGTAGAGAGAGGGAACTTTGGAGAAGTATACTTGAAACAAGATGTTAACTCAGTGGAATTGATAAGACAGTGGTTATCTAGTTGAGCATGTGAGTTCTCTAGTTCAGTATGATTACTTTAATAATCTTACAATAAATAATGGTTCCTTAGTGATTTAATGATTGGTTTATACTCATTATACTGTAATGATGTAATTGTAATAGAGTATATAAACTGGGGACAAACTCAGCTAGAGACAGACTTCAAGACAGAGAACCTCATGGTGGCTGTCCTGTCTCTTTCACTTCTCCACTGAGATAAGAGAGATTCCATCTTGGACCAGTCTCTGGTGGCTCTCCTGCCTCCTGCATTTCCTCCACTGAAACTAAGACCCATTCCAGAGGGCCTCCAGAAAGCTAGCCCAGCCCCAGGTGAAGGAGACAGACTGTGAAGGAGATAATAAACACTTTGGACTTTATCCCTGACTATTCTTGTGATAATTATTCTGCTGAAATCAAGGCTGATCCCAGTACCTCCAGAAAGCTAACTAGAACATTACAGAGGCTAGAGGCTTCTCTTTCAATCTCTTCCAAGTCACAAGCAGAATGAAGAAGGGGATAGTCCTATTCCTATATTCATACCTGAAAAACATAGTATCTGGGTCTGAACACTCCTTCTTAGTGCCCTATGGTTCATTCTCATGTTTCATGGTTTATTCTCCTTTTCCCCCTATCATGGCCTATCTGGAAACTAACGGGGTGTCCATCAATAAAAGAATGGTGAATAAACAATGGCATTGGAATGTAATAGAATACTCATGTATTCTAAGAAATGATGAAAGACATGGTTTCAGCAAAACATAGCAAGGCATATCTGAACTGATGAGTTAAGTGAGAAGAGTTGGGAGAATAATCCATATAATAACAACAGCATTAAAAAAAAACAAACTTTGAATAATTTAGAATCAATGCAATGATGAACCAGTTCTGAAAGTCTACAATAGAACCATGCAGTGGACTCAAAGTGTGGAGAATACCTGGAAGTTTCCCCAACATGCTTATTCCACTTACCTAAGGGGAAGAAGATGAGGAAGCACCAGAAAAAATGCTTTGTAAGAAAACTTGTGGAAACTAGAGCTCAGCTAGAATCTGGCAGAATTAATTAAGGGCTTGTCTCTTAAATCTTTGCTATAGATTGGTTTTTAGAAAAAGTGACTTTGCTGGCCAAGAAAGCAGAATAGAGGCAGCAATTTAGCCGAATTCTTACAACATTCCCCTTCAAACAACTTTAAAGTAATGATTCAAATTAAATTCTAGAGCAGTAGAGTCAACAAAAGGTTTGGGTGAGATATTTTTCTAGCCTAAAACAGCTTAGGAGTTCAGCAGGAGAGGTCTTTGACATTGGGATAGGGACCAGTCTGGAGTGAACAAGGTGGCACCAGCAGTGGGCCTTGCAGGAAGTATGGTGGCAGGAGCATCTGGAGCTTCCAGCACAGAGATGGTGAGAGAATTGGACAACTACTTAGAAAGAGATTACTGGAAATCCTTTACTGGAAATGGGTGTAGGATCTAGTGTTGTTTGGTAACGATTTCAAATAAGCATTTCTGGGCCACAATTCTACGGTAGAGAGGAGCACTTGTGGTTAGTCACAAGGGAGCAGGGGCCCTGGACACAATTCCAAGACAGAGTCACTAGGATTTATTGTCTGCAAGAGGAGAGGGTACTTGGTCACAGTTTCAGGACCAAGAGGTGTGCTAGTACTTGCAGTATCAAGAGCAGGAGAACTTCCTGGATAACTACCAGAATCCAGACCAGGAGAACAGTGACCCTATCTTTCCCAGGAGCACAGCACCTTAGAAGCACCAAAACTTGAAGACCCCTAGAACTAACTGAAAATAGCAGCACAAAAGGCCTGAAGCTTGAGATGGTGTTTCCCTACTCCTGCGTAAGAAAAGGCCAACTTTAAGTGAAGTTCAAAGTCAAAAAGTAGACTGAAAAAATGAGCAAATAACAATAATAACAAAAACTTACCCCCTAAAGCTACTATAGTGGCAGAGAAGACTGAGACACAAACTCAGAAGACAACATAAAAACAGCCACAAAGTTTCAAATAAAAATGTTAATTTATAATACAAATCCAGCAAGAGTAGATGGAAGAATTAAAAGAAATAAAAGTAGAAAATAAAAATTGGGATAAGAAATAAGAATGATACAAGAAAAATATGAAAAGAGAATAAACAGCTTGGCAAAAGAGGCACAAAAAATAATGAAATAAATAACATCTTAAAAAACACCCAGAATTTGTCTAAAGAACACACAGTAAGAAAACCACAAAAATTCACTGAAGAAAAGAACTTCCTTAACAAGTGGAATTGGCCATATGGAAAAAGAGAAACAACCACTCATTGAAGAAAATAATTACTTACAAATTATACTTGGGTAAATGAAGGTAATGACTCCATTAAGAAATCAAGAAACAATAAAACAAAGTCAAAAGAATGAAAAGAGGAAAATGTAAAATAACTCACTGGAAAAAGCAACTGACATGGAAAATATAGATCAAGGGGAGACAATTTAAAACTTATTGTATTACCAGAAAGTCAGGGTTTAATGTTTTATTTTTTCCTGAATTGCATATAAAAACAATTTTAATATTTTCCCCTCAAATGTTGAGTTCTAAATTCTGTTCCCCCTCCCTTCCAACTAATTGGAAAGGCAAGCAATTTGACATATTATACATATGCAGTGATGTAAAACATATTTCCATGTAAGTAATAATGTGAAAGAAAATAGGGACAAAAAATTCCCATGAAAATAGAAAAAGTATGCTTTAATCTACATTCTGACTCCATCAGTTCTTTCTCTGGAGATGGAGATGAATAGCATTTTTCATCATAAATCCTTCAGAATTATCTTGGATCATTATATTGATGAGGATACCTAAGTCATATTGTTGTTACTATATACACTGTTCTCCTTATCGTGCTCACTTCACCCTACATCAGTTCCTATAAGGCTTTCCAGGTTTTTTCTGAAAGCATCCTACTCATCATTTCTTATAACACAATAATATTCTATTACATTTGTGTATTACATTAGCCATTCCCCAACTAATGGGTATCCCTTCAATTTCCAATTTTTTGCCATCATAAAAAGAGCTGCTATAAATATTCTTATGCATATAAGTCCTTTTCCTTTTTGTGGGGGTCAGGATACAGATCTAATAGTGGTATTCTTTGGTCCAAGGGTATGCACGGTTTTATAAACTTTTGGGAACAGTTTCAAATTTCTTTCTTAGCTCACACAAAGAAAAAAGTGTTATGTGAATTGGGAAACACCCAAAACGTAATGAAGTTTCATTGGAATGGAACATCTAGTTAGATAATTAGGGAGTCTTATAAACTAAAGTTAAACACTTATCAATTTTAAAATAATTTTTAACATTAGTGTCTTGAAATAAAAACATTTAACGGTCAGTTATAGAATACTCCTACTTTTTCCTGAGGCAAATGGGATTAAGTGATTTGCTCAGGGTCACATAGCTAGGAAGTGTTAGTATCTGAGACCACATTTGAACTCAGGTCCTCCTGACTTCAGGGCTGGTGCTCTATCCACTGCGCCACCTAGCTGCCCTGATTCCTACTGTTTTTAATAGATTATGTCCAACTTGAATTTTAAGAACTGTCTTGCTTCTTCTCAACAATAAAAGAGAAAATTATTTAAGGGAAGGGGAGAGACGATCTGGAGGCCTCCTAAGAACTCTTAGAAAGACAAGCTGCAACAGATTTAGAAAAAGCCCAAGAAATAGTTAGGGAAATATTCATTGAAAGAATCCATTGTTCATATTTGGAAAGAGATCCCCTAAGGAACATTGTTGGAAAATTCCAGAACTAAAACGTCAAGGAAAAATATGGCAAGTTGCCAGACAAAAACAATTCAGATATCAAGGAGCAATAGTCAGGACTACTCGGCATCTGGCAGCTTCTAAAATACAGGATCGAAGAATACCATATTCCAGAAGGCAAAGGACCTAAAGTTACAACCAAGAATTAACTACTCAGCAAGACTCAGTATCATCTTTTAGGGAAGGTGATGGAACTTCAGTGAAGTAAGAGATTTACAATAATTTCTATTAAAAAATAGAACTAAAACAGAAAATTTAATCTACAAACACAGGACTCAAGAGAAGTATGGAAAGACAAACGGGGGAAATATATATTATTTAAAAGTTAAATTTTTATATCCCTAGACGAGAAAACTATATCTGTAACTCTTTAAAAAAGAAAAAAAAAAGAAAAATCCCAATGCTTAGGTCCATTACTGAGTAATAACACTTGGTAAGGATTGGAAGAATTATGGGACAAAAGGGGAAAATTGATGATTATTTCATGGGAAAGGTATAAAGAAACACTGTAGATTCCCTTTATTCTACAAACTGAGTTCTCTTATTTACCTTGGTGTCCTGTAAATTTCTCCCCTAAAATTAGTCCATGGTTTTAGAAATTCTTACTATAGTTTATACAATGATTGGTCAATATTGTTATCCTTACATTAACTAGCCAGGAAAAATTATTACAAATCTCCCATTGACAAAAATGAAGGAATTGAGAAAATCAAATGATTCTCAGTTCATTTTGTAATTGATTCTATTCTGTATCCCCCTCAGGATGTTGTAAAATTGACCAAGCCATGTTTCTTTGTCTCTGAAGAAGTTCAGCTGACCTGCACTGAGTTAAATTCAGAAATTCAGTTCTCTCAGTAACTCAAGTACTATCGCGAGGGATGTGATGGAAGAAAATTTTGGCAATTGTCACAATAATTGTAATGCTGTTGTAGATTATGCCTTTGATGTAACTCATTGGTAGATTCTTCTGCTTCCTCCATGTTAATCATTCATGCACCACTCAAGGAACATTGTGGATGATATTATCAAAAGATTGTCATGAATGTTGAAATGTACAGGGGTAGGCCAGAACCTAGGAATGTGCCCTCAAGTTTCATAGAGAATATCAACTATCTTGAGTAAATGTAAACAGAAAATGAAGCTCCAATTATTCCATGGGAAAACTTGCCAGGTACATGGTCTATCCCAGTAATGTGCCTTTTTTATTCTGTCTCTACATAATACCTGACTTGGAATATATAATACCAGAACCTGGTACTGAGATCAATCATTCCATTCTGTCTTCCTGTTGCCAACAACTGAGTCTCATGAGAAAACTTTCTTAAACAATTCAATCAACTAAATTAACCTAACAAACACTAATGTTTATTATTATGGTTCTACAATCAAGCTTCTTTCTTTGGTATCTCAGTATTCTACTGAAGGGTCTGTATCAATACAATTGTCATATTAGGGCAGAACACATGACCTTAGATTTCTAATAAAAATTCACTGAAGAACTCCTTAAGGAACAGAATTGGTCAAATGGAAAAAAGGGTATCAAAAAAAGTTCCCTGAAGAAAATAAGTACCTAAAAATTAGAACTAAATAAGTAGAAGCTAATGACTCCATAAGCCAGAAGGAAATAATAAAACAAAATCAAAAGAATAACAAAATAGAAGAAAATGTGAAACATCTCATTGGAAAAACAACTGACTTGGAAAATAAATCAAGGAGAGACAATTTAAGATTTATTATACTATATGGAAGCCATAATCAAAGAAAGAGCCTAGATATTATACTGTGAGAAATCATCAAGGAAAATTGCCCAGCTATCTTAGATCCATAGGGTAAAATAAAAATTGAAAGAACCAGTCAATAATCTCATGAAAGATCGCAAAATGAAAACTCCCAGGAATACTGCAGCCAAATTCCAGAGCTCCCAGGTCAAAGAGAAAATGTTACAAATAGCCAGAATAAAACAATTCACATATTGTGGAGCTACTGTTAGGACAGCATAAGATTTGGTGGCTTCACCACTACACACCTGTCAGATTGGCTAAGATGACAGGAAAAAATAATGATGATTGTTGGAGGGGATGCGGGAAAACTGGGACATTGATGCATTGTTGGTGGAGTTGTGAACGAATCCAACCATTCTGGAGAGTAGTTTGGAACTATGCTCAAAAAGTTATCAAATTGTGCATATCCTTTGATCCAGCAGTGTTACTACTGGGCTTATATCCCAGAGATCATAAAGAAGGGAAAGGGACCTGTATGTGCACAAATGTTTGTGGCAGCCCTCTTTGTAGTGGCTAGAAACTGGAAACTGAGTGGATGCCCATCAGTTGGAGAATGGCTGAATAAATTGTGGTATGTGAATATTATGGAATATTATTGTTCTGTAAGAAATGACCAACAGGATGATTTCAGAAAGGACTGGAGAGACTTACATGAACTGATGCTGAGTGAAATGAGCAGGACCAGGAGATCATTATATACTTCAACAACAGTACTATATGATGACCAGTTCTGAGGGACCTGGCCATCCTCAGCAAGGAGATCAACCAAATCATTTCCAATGGAGCAGTAATGAACTGAACTAGCTACTCCCAGAGAAAGAACTCTGGGAGATGACTAAAAACCATTACATTGAATTCCCAATCCCTATATTTATGCACACCTGCATTTTTGATTTCCTTCACAAGCTAATTGTACACTATTTCAGAGTCTGATTCTTTTTGTACAGCAAAATAAAGGTTTGGTCATGTATACTTATTGTGTATCTAATTTATATTTTAATATATTTAACATCTACTGGTCATCCTGCCATCTGGGGGAGGGGGGGTAAGAGGTGAAAAATTGGAACAAGAGGTTTGGCAATTGCCAATGCTGTAAAGTTACCCATACATATAACCTGTAAATAAAAGGCTATTAAAAAAAGATTTGGTGGCTTCCACATTAAAGGAGTGGAGAGCTTGGAATATGATATTCTGGAGGGCAAAGGAACTAAGATCACAACCAAGAACAACCTATCCAGAAAAACTGAATATCATTCAAGGGATAAGTGGTCATTTAATGAAATAAAAGACTTTTAAACATTTTTTTATGAAAAGCCCAGATCTGAAAAGAAATTTAGACATTCAAACAAATGACTCAAAAGAAGCAAACAAACAAAAAAAGGTAAATCTGAAAGAGTTTAGAAAGAGTAAGAATCTCAACAAAGTAAAACTGTTTACATTCCTGTATGGGAATATGATACATGTAACTCCTAAGAACTTGAGCATTATTATTAGCAATTAAGGGAATTTACATAGACAGAGGATATGGATGTGAGTTGATGATGTTGGGATGAGCTCCAAAAAAAAGAACGTAGTCCTAGTGAGAAAGAGGAATGCACTGGGAGGAGGGGAAAGGGAAGTAGAATGGGGAAAATTTTCTCACATAAAAAAGGGACAAGGAAGAACTTTTACAATAGAGGAGGCAATGGGGAAGGTGGTGGGCAATTCTTGAACCTCATTTTTGTCAGAATTGGTTCAAAAGAAGACTATACACACTCAGTTACATATGCAAATGTAACTTTATGCAATGGGGAAATAGGAGGGAAAGAGGACAAGAGAAACATCAGAAGTAGTTATAAACAGGTTGACAGATTAAGGGAAGCATTATTTCTGGGGGAGGAGCCCAAGATGGCGGAGAGCAGACATGATTCTATGTAACCTTCTCTAACTTTCTCTCAAACCAACAGCAGATTAAGCTTCTAAACTGGGTTTGAAGTTAAAGAATCCACAGATATTTGGAGTACAACACATTTCTAGAAGAAAATACCTTGGAAGAACTTCAGAGCAGGTCTATTTCAAACGAGTGAGGGGACAGTCTGCTGAGCCCAGACCATAGCACAGGGAGACTGGGGCAAGAAGCTGGAGCAGAGTCAGAGCATTGTAGCTTCCATGCACTTGGGAATCTTCTGTGAGCCTCTTAGGCCACTCCATCCTGATTGCAAGCAGGTGGTTTGACAGATTTGCCTTTGGTAAAAAAAAAAATTGTAAACCACTGAGCCCCAGAAGAACACCTGACCTAGCCTCCATTACCCAGCACTGGAAATCAATGAGCAGAACTGCCCCAGGGAAAATTAAAGTAGCTGTTGCTCCTTTGCATTGAACAGACCTCAAGCCTTAAAAAAGGAATAAAAAACAAAAAAGAACTCTCACCATAGAAATGAATGACTTTCAGGAAGTCATTCATTTCCATAGAAATGAATGACTTCCTGAAAGCCATGATGAAAAAAAGAACCTAGACATTAGGTTCCTTCCTATAAGGAAATCATAAAAGAAAACTGTCCTGATATTTTAGAAACAGAAGGTAAAATAGTCATCGAAAGAATCCACTGATTACCTCCTAAGAGACCCCAAAAATAATCCCTAAGGAATACCATGGCTAAATTTCAGAACTATCATCCCAAGGAAAAGATATTTGAAGCAGCCAGAAAGAAACAATTTAAATGCCAAGGAGCCAGAATTAGGAATACCCAGGATCTAACAGCTTCCCCCTTAAAAGGATTGAAGGGCTTGGAATCTGATTGTCCAAAAAGCAAAGGAACTGGGATTACAGCCAAGAATAAGGTATCCAGCTAAAGTGAGCATTATTCTTTCAAGAAAAAAGATGGCTATTCAATGATATAGGTGAATTTCACCCATTTCTAATGAAAAGACTGGAACTGAACAAAAAAATTGATCTCGAAACATAGACCTCAAGAGAAGCATAAAAAGGTAAAAAGGAAAGAACTCTTGAGAACTATATTTCTGTTATGGATATACTTAAAGAATGTGGGTATTATCTGATTTTATTATGATAATATGAAAAAACTAGAGGTGGAAAAGGGATCAAACTAAGAAGAGGGAAAAGGAGGTAAAACAAGGGAAATAACATCTCATGAAAAGGCAAAGAAAACCTATTATAACTGAGGGAAAGAAGGGAGGGGGATGAGCATTGTGTGAATTTTATTTTTATCAGATTTGGATCTAAGAGAGATTAGACATATTTGGTATCACAAAGAAACTTGTCTCACTTTATAGGGAAGTAGGAGGGAAAGACTAATAGAAGGAAAAACAGAAGAATTAGGGGAAACGTGTAAAAAAGGGGGAGGGCTCTAAAGGGGGATGACTCTTTGAGGGAGGTGGTCATCAAAAGCAAAATACTGGGGAGGATGGAAAGGGGATAGGAAAGAGAAAAGCAAAACCTAGGGTAAATAAGATGGTAGGAAATATAGAATTTTTTATTTTATTTTTTAAATTATAACTTTTTATTGCAGAAGATATACATGGGTAATTTTTTACATTATCCCTTGTACTCACTTCTGTTCCAACTTTTCCCTTCCCTGCCTCCACCCCCTCCCCTAGATGGCAGGCAGTCCTATACATGTTAAATATGTCACAGTATATCCTAGATACAATATATGTGGGCAGAACCAAACAGTTCTCTTGTTGCACAGCAAGAATTGGATTCAGAAGGTAAAAATAACCTGGGAAGAAAGACAAAAATGCAAGCAGTTTACATTCATTTCCCAGAGTTCCTTCTCTGGGCGTAGCTGATTCTGTCCATCATTGATCAATTGGAACGGAATTAGATCTTCTCTTTGTCAAAGAAATCCACTTCCATCAGAATACATCTTCATACACTATCGTTGTTGAAGTATATAATGATCTCCTGCTTCTGCTCATTTCACTTAGCATTAGTCCATGTAATACTCTCCAAGCCCCTCTATATCCATCCTGCTGGTCATTTCTTACAGAACAATACTATTCCATAACACTCATACCACAATTTACCCAAGCATTCTCCAATTGATGGGCATCCATTCACTTTCCATTTTCTAGCCACTACAAATAGGGCTGCCTCAAATATTTTGGCACATACAGGTCCCTTTCCCTACTATAGTATTTCTTTGGGATATAAGCCTAGTAGTAGCACTGTTGGATCAAAGGGTATGCACAGGTTGATAACTTTTTGGGCATAATTCCAGATTGTTCTCCAGAATGGTTGGATTCGTTCACAATTCCACCACCAATGCATCAGTGAACCAGTTTTCCCGCATCGCCTACAACATCCATCATTATTTTTTCCTGTCACCTTAGCCAATCTGACAGGTGTGTAGTGGTATCTCAGAGTTGTCTTAATTTAAATTTCTCTGATCAATAGTGATTTGGAACACTCTCATATGAGTGGTAATAGTTTCAATTTCATCATTTGAAAATTGTCTGTTCATATCCTTTGACCATTTATTAGTTGGAGAATGGCTTGATTTCTTATAAATTAGTCAATTCTCTATATGTTTTGGAAACGAGGCCTTTATCAGAACCTTTAACTGTAAAACTGTTTTCCCAGTTTGTTGCTTCCCTTCTAATCTTGTTTGCATTAGATTTGTTTGTGCAAGGGCTTTTTAATTTGATGTAATCAAAATTTGCTATTTTGTGATCAATAATGATCTCTAGTTCTTCTTTGGTCACAAATTCCTTCCTCCTCCACAAGTCTGAGAGGTAAACTATCCTATGTTCGTCTAATTTATTTATGATCTCGTTCTTTATGCCTAAATCATGGACCCATTTTGATCTTATCTTGGTGTACGGTGTTAAGTGTGGGTCCATGCCTAATTTCTGCCATACTAATTTCCAGTTTTCCCAGCAGTTTTTGTCAAATAATGAATTCTTATCCCAAAAGTTGGGATCTTTGGGTTTGTCAAACACTAGATTGCTATAGTTATTGACTATTTTGTCCTGTGAACCTAATCTATTCCACTGATCAACTAATCTATTTCTTAGCCAATACCAAATGGTTTTGGTGACTGCTGCTTTATAATATTGTTTTAGATCAGGTACAGCTAGGCCACCTTCATTTGATTTTTTTTTCATTAATTCCCTTGAAATTCTCGACCTTCTGTTCTCCCATATGAATTTTGTTGTTATTTTTTCTAGGTCATTAAAATAATTTCTTGGGAGTCTGATTGATATAGCACTAAATAAATAGATTAGTCTAGATAGTATTGTCATCTTTCTTATATTTGCTCGGCCTGTCCAAGAGCACTTAATATTTTTCCAGTTATTTAAATCTGACTTTATCTGTGTGGAAAGTGTTTTGTAATTTTGCTCATATAATTCCTGACTTTCCTTTGGTAGATAGATTCCCAAATATTTTATGCTATCGACAGCTATTTTCAATGGAATTTCTCTTTGTATCTCTTGCTGTTGGATTTTGTTGGTGATGTATAAAAATGCTGAGGATTTATGTGGAATTATTTTGTATCCTGCAACTAATAAATGATTTTTAAAAAGTATTCATAATTCTATAACTGGAACTCAGAGGCCACATGGTTCAGCCTTCTTTTTTTTCTTCAACCTATTTTCTTACATATATGAAGAATTGATTTAAATTATAGAGACTTCAAAAAATATTTTAAGTTAAATATTGTTTTGTATTGTTCTATGGCATCAAGCAATTCACAACTAATTCTTTACTGGACAAAGACATGAATCTTAAAGGGAATAAAAATAGCCTAGCATCTTTCTTTTTACATTATACATAGTTTAATATAAATGTATTATACATTGCATCTTTCAAAATTAGTTTATGTTAAAAGGAACACATTAGATTGCTGGAGCAATGATATTTTCACCACTGACCACTTTTATTGACAATATTGCTTCAACCAAATCCAAACTAAGGGCAGAAGAATTTTTATTCTGCTAACAATATTGTCATGCAAATAATAATGTTAACTATTGTTCATGTTGTTCCTTAAAGTTTGAAAAATGTTTTGCATGCATCTTCTTTTTTGATGCATTTTTATTTGGTTCAAAGTTTGATATAAAGCAATTAGTAGACATACTGAATTTGACAAGAGTAAAATAAGATGTCACTAGCATCTTGGAAGGAATCCTTTGAGCTAATTAATCAAAATTTGTTTATTATTATTCATCTTCAATCTACCAACCACCTCTTATTGACTTTTATAATCTTTTAATTATATTGCCTATTCATGAGCAGGGCCTGGTAATTGTAATATAAATAAATTTCAGGCTCATGGGTTCATGTGCTTATGTAACATGACTTGCTAGAATTTTTTTAATAATTGCTTTTTATTTTCAAAATATATGCAAAGATCATTTTCAACATTAACTCTTGGAAAACTTTGTGTTCCAAATTATAGGATTTCTTTAGAAGCAGTAAAGCATGCACACATCTTGTAGAAAGCTGTTGCTACTTGAATGACTATAAATTCTATTTCAGAATTTGGAAAATGTTTAATCCTTATTTTGTCTGACTTACACTGCTCCTTACACATATTTGGAAAGAAAATCATGGCGAACATAGATAATGAAACATTTTTAGATGAATGAACTTTGGGTCAGTCAGTCAATTTTTCAGACAAGGACAAGGTCTATAGTAGAGGCAAAAGGAAATATAGATGTTTTTGGACCCTCCCGAGTAGCAGAATCTTTAGGTATGTATTTTCTCTTAAATCACCTAAATATTGAATAGTAGTATTTAAAAGAAAGTCAAATTTTATAAATATTTAACAAGCAACTACTATTTGCAAAGAATTGTCCTACAAGATGGTGATATGCAGCTGAAAATGAGCCCAACTCTTAGCATCAAAAACTTTACTGTCCAACAAGGGAACCCCACACTATGCACAGATAAGCATGATACCAAACAGAATGTGATAATAGCAATAGAGAAATTCAGGTAAACATTATGAATACTTGGGTATTAAGGGAAGGAAGAAGGATATATTAGGATTAGTAGGTACTTGCTTAATTTTATCAATCTTCCAAAAAGGAAATTGCAAAATGTGACTCACATGTTCCTCAGCTGAAAAGTCTAGAACTGTCAAATAATTTTTTTTTCATCATGGATGTAGACTTTTCAGCTGAGGAACATGTGAGCCACACTTTGTAATCTTATTTTTTTTACTAAAGCTTTTTATTTTAAAAACATATACATGGATAATTTTTCAACATTGACCCCTATAAAACCTTGTGTTCCAAAATTTCCCCTCCTTCCTCCCACCCCCTCTCCTAGATGGCAGGTAATTCAATATATGTTAAACATGTTAAAATGTATGTTAAATCCAATATGTGTATATATATTTATAGTTATCTTGCTGCACAAGAAAAATCAGCTCATAAACGAAAAAAAAATGAGAATGAAAACAAAATGCAAGCAAACGACAAAAAGAGTGAAAATGCTATGTTGTGATCCACACTCAGTTCCCACTGTCCTCTCTCTGGCTTTTTTCATCCCGAGATCATTGGAACTGCCCTCAATCGTCTCATTGTTGGAAAGAGTCACGTCCATTAAAATTGATCATATAATTTTGTTGTGCAATCTCATTTTTAGAAGATTGATAGAATTAAGCAAGTGCCTGTTAATCTTTTTGTTCCTCTAGCAAACAGAGTGAAGTAATGATTCACTGTGCTGGTAGTGGACATCCATGTTCACTTTGGGTTCATTTTGTCTCCAAGATTCTGAGTAAGAATGGCCAAATAACTTTTCCAAATACTTGTCTCTCTTATAGTAAGTCAATAAAAATTGATTGAGCTCCTATTGTATGCCAGATATTTGTTGAGTTCTGGGGATATGAAGAAAGGCAAAAAAGAGTCTCAGGGAGCTCACATTCTAAAGAGAAGACAACATGAAAAGGACAGTGTGCTACCAAGCCCTAGAATGTTTAAATCAGAAATAAGAACAGAAAGGCACAATTAGCATTAAGAATGCTTGGAAAAGACTTCCTCTAGAACATGAGACTTTACCCAGGTTGAAAGAATCCAGGGAAGCCTAGAGGCAGAGATTAGGAGGCAAAGCATTGCAGACATGGGGATGGCCAGGGAAAATGCCTGGAGCCAAGGGGGAAGAAGCCTTGTTCAAGGAAGAGCACCAGGGATTGGGTTTCAACAAGGATGTTCAAGGAGAAGAAACTACTCTACATTAAAAAATAATATTGACAGTAAATTGAGTAAGTGAAACTTTCTGTTATGCCCTGTATGCTCTGTCAGAATATGGGAGATGCCCTGCTTCCCGGGAACTAAGCTCCAGAAAGCAGGCTGTGCCCTGAACTTGGCATAACATCAATCCTTTGAGCTCTGTATGATCACAGCCTAGGCCAACCTCACATAATTACTGTATTTCTTTGATCAGCATGAGTGAAAGAGGAAACTGAGGACTTCTCAGAATAATAATCTTGGGTAATTCAAGACTCAGCACCAAGGCTTTGTTTAATTATTAGGCTCTGGGAGAAGAGCAAAGACTTGCTCTTCCAGCAAAAAAAAAAAATTAAGAGATAAATCACTTGACCTTTACTCAACTGCTTAGAGAAAAACCCGAATAATTGTTTAATGGGCTAGAGATATCTAGCCATTTCTATCTGATTGATTGAAAAAAGCCTGAAACAGACCAAATCCCCTTAGTTACTAGCTCAGTAATTTAGAAACCTTTAACCCCTCTTGCTTAATTGATTATTTACCTTTGAAGCAAACCAGATCCCTTTTTCTTAATAACATTTTGAAACATTTATTGCTTAACCAAGACCCTGGTACCACAAAAAGCCCACCTGTATTCCAAAGACAAATAAGGAATAAATATCGAGTTGGCCAATGATTTTAAAAGCATTAACAGGAGATGGGTGGGTAAATAGGGGTTCTATAAACCTCACCTATATAACTATGCACCTTACTTCTGTAAAATTGGCTTTCCCTGCTCCAGACTTTCTGGTGAAGGGGCTGCCCCCCTCCTCAAGACATTTGAAATAAAGAAACTTTCTGTTTGTACCATGCCTTTGAGCAGTCAATTTCAGTTAGGATCTTTGCATCCCACACAAGCACTAGGTGTTCTCTGCCTTCTGATAAGTGCCTCTTGTACTTGTGTTCTGGTCATGAAGTCCTGATATGAATCAAATTTCTTGCCCCTTATTGTAAGAACCACAGCTCACAATGCAACCATTGATATCAGAATTGAGATTTGACTGCACAAAAACAGTCCCCTCCACCAAGGACAGCACATATGTCCTTGGTTGCAAACCCGTTCCCTCATGGGGAAATTAAACTTCTGGTTGATTCCTGACTCTCCTGTCTCTAGCCTACTCCGTTTGGCTCCAGCCATCCACAGGTTAGAGGTCAGCTTTGTCTAGTTCACAGCTTCATAAATTGGTACTGAGACAATTGGAGATATTTTAAAAGATGAAACTATTTTAATTAGGTTGTGAAAAAAACATTACTAATTCTAAGCCTTTCCTCAAAGTCATGGAGTGTGTGTGTAAAGGTGAAGAACTTACAGATCAAGCACATATTGATCAGAGACTGTTAGCTAAATTAATTGAAGTCTTAAAGGCCTCAGTTTGGGCTTCTCTGGAAGCAGGTGATTTTAGATAAGGCCTGGACTACATTCCATTGTCCAAAGAAGGAAGCGATACATTCTACTGCATTCTACTGACCAAATAGGGGAACAGTAGACTTATGTGACCAATCACACCATGTAGAGGATGGGATTTTTGGGTTCTTTGTCTGAAATGTATAAAAACTGTGAGCATTTACAAGGGAGTGGCCCTCTCCTGCTGTGGGCTTTGACTCACAGACCAGGAGGGGGTCCGCTTCTCGAGATTCTAATAAATAATTTTGCTTTCTATGAGTGATCTCTGTAGTAGTAGTCAATTTGGGTAGGTCTCTTTGTCCCAAACAGTTGGGGGCTCACCGGCATGGGGTCTTTGGGGGAGATGGCTATGCACCCCAGACAGGGACAGGCGCCCACAGAGCAGTTTTCTCTATGGTCTCTGGCTCTGGGTGGACAGCCTCCCTCCCTTTTAGACAATGACCCAAGGCAGAGGTACTCAGTGGAAAGCAGAATTGAAGGCTGAAGTAAGTAGAGTGCTGCTGGCCAGTGAAATGAAGTCTGGAAGACTTACACTGGTAATTTGAGGTACCTCTCAAGGGTCTGGGGGTCCATTGGCTGGGTCAAGGGGGACCCTGAGGGATTAGCTCTCCTAAATTTGTTTTTGGTAGGGACTGCTGTTGACTCCAAAGAAAGAACTCCCTGAGTAGGCTCTTGGATGACTGCAAGCATGAGGATGACCTCTGCTGATAATGGATAGAAGCAGTCCAAGAATTTGTGTCAGGATATGTAAAAGGTGAAAATAGAGCTCTTTGTGTGTCTGTGTATGTATGTTTGTTTGCTTTGCGTTTTGTGTTCCGTGTTAAAAAAAAAAGTTAGCAAGCTTGTAAGAGATAAGAATTCAGCCTCTGTGTTGCATGATTAGAAAAATATCAGGCTGAATTGTTGGGAGTTGGAATTCATTCAGAGTAGTCATTCTTTCAGAGTGGCTCAGAATGTATTGATCTTAGATTATGGTAATGTAATTTGGGAGCTAATTTGGGCTTCTCAAGATTAGAAGAGAGCAAGAAAAGAACTTTGAAAAATCTCTCTCTCTCTCTCTCTCTCTCTCTCTCTTCTTCTACCTTTGCCTGACTGCAGCAGCTTTGTGGGCAGAAGGGGAGAAGGGAAAGGAGGGAGAAAGGGGGGAAATAAAAACATAGATTGAAAGGGATTTGAAAGTTTGGAAAGTTTAAAAAAATAGAGAAGAGCAGTGTGCCAACATTTAAAGAAAAGAAGTTTGAATGGAATATCTAGGCATTCTCTGTTGTGAGGGATGTAGAAGACCCTTAATGACTACTCAGAGATAATTCAGTAGAAAGTAGAAAAGTTGTTTATTAATAAATTCTCATGAGAATGAGCAATTCCACTGCGAGGAGGGAAAGGAAAAAAGCTTGCAGTAGAAGGGCTAAAGAAGTAGTAAAGATACATAGCTTTGTATCACAAGTAAGAGAGCATTGAGAAGGGGAGGGGAAGGCATATAATTGGTTGTTGCTATTTGGAGAGATTGGAATGGAAGTTTTCAGGGAAATCTCCTCATTTCTAGGAAACAGAAAATCAGGCCTTCAGACTTAACCAAGCAGATAGTGGTCCAGTTAATAGACTAAATATCAATAAATGTCAAATACTGATAAATATCATCAGCTCAGGTTAAGTAAATATGTTTCTAAATATGTTTCTAGCTGGCCAAGGCTCAAGTAAATATGGTCCTGCACATATTATACAGGTCATAGGGGAAACCCAGAAATAATGAAAATAAAATACAAAAAAAGAATTCATACATTCCTGTAAATTCTTCACCTTATCTCTCTCTATTCCATACATTCCCCCTTGCAAGATGTAAATGATTTTTATCATATTTCTATGAAGAACTTACACACTGTTCAAAATCAGTTAACATATCTATATTGGTTATCAAGTTTACCATCAAGATCATCCCTCTCTAATACATTCCAGTCTTTTCTATGAAGAATCATCATTTAAATAGATTTCTGTATGCAATATTTTGATAGGGACCATTGAACTATTCTGGTTACTAATGTAATTATACAGGGTAGACATAGTGGCAACAGGATAATACCACTGATTGCAGTAAGTTCATACCATAAAAGTTGCTTCCACCAACTATCTTAGAAACAGTTATCACAGAACAGATTGACATTTGGCAGACATAAAAATACAAAGATAAATGAACAAAGATGACAATGTAGGGAAACTGAGGTAAAACATTATACACTCTCTTTCTGAATATTCTAATTATTGAATTACCTCCCCTAAGATACCTGGGAGGTCTCAGCACCATAATTTTGACCAACCCAATGTGAGGCAAATAAATCAAAATGAAACTAGAAAATGCAAGGACTTATGGCAAGGGCAAGTCTCTTCCTGACAACCCCAGAGTTATCAGCAGTACAAAGGCCCTCATCTCAGCCAGAGAATCCAATTTGAGATGGACAGTTCACTGTGAGTTAGGTGGTCTGCAGTCATTTGTGCACTTAACTCAGCTTCTGCTTATACAGGGAGTAGCAGGGCTCAAGACAGCCCCATGCTAGGAGGGGCACCCCAAGTCTGTCAGGGATTTCAAAGGAGGGAAAGAGTGGGGCCTGGAGTAACTCTACTTGTCTCCTCTGATAGAGCAGGAGCTGCTACTAGGATTCAGAAAGGATTTCTAAGCAGAATATGCACAGTTAGACCATCAAGGCAAGCAAACCCTGAACTTTAGAGGCTTGAAACGTCCTTTGAGAATGCTGAGATACCAGTTAAGAAACTGGGGTTACAGGGCTGGAGACTGCCAGTCCCAAGATGTATGATTTTTGGTTATTCCAAGAAAATTAGTCCCCAAACTGACTCTGCCAGGGCAATTCCACAGAATAAGGGATTTCAAAGCTAAAGCATTGTAAAAACAAAAAGGACTTCCAATTCAATCTGAACTGGTGAGATGGGGATGGGGCAGATGTACCTAAGGCAAAGTGAACAGAAAACTAAGGGTTCCCACTCTTTTAGGTATTTTGAGAAAAAATCACCAGTTTCCCTTTATCTCTTCCTCTCCTTTTTTTCCCTCATGAAAAGGAATCATCCAAAAAAAAAGTAAATAGTCAAATAACCATCCCACATATAAATCTCAAGAGTGAATTAAAGTTATTATACATAACAGACTAGTACAGGAGGAGTTTCTTTAAAAAAAATCTCTCAATCACATATTCTGAAATGAACATAGATATTATAAACATATTATAACTTCCTTAACAGCAACAGTTACCAATTTTAACAATTTCCATCCCAAATCTTAAACACACAGTAATAGATGACCAAGTCAAGGTTTAACAGTCATTCATCAACCATTCCCAAGTCCCCCATATCAGTCCAAATTACATCAGGAGCATGGACGACGGTCTCTCATTCAAAAAACTGCTTCATGCTGATAAGGGGGGGAGAACTGGCTCTCAGTCCAAGCAGGGGGATGGGTATGGTGTGCTGACAATGATCAATGGACTGATCCAGGTCTCAACAGCAGGTCAGTATAGCTGTAATGTGACCAAAATCTGGAACAAAAAACTACATCTATCAGTTAAAGAGTAGAACAGTCTGGAACTGCAACAACATGTGGGGAGGCCAGTATAGATTGGCCAGCAGTTCCTACGTGAAGGAAGAAGTTTGCTTCACAGGACAGGCAACAGTCCCAATAAAGAGCAGTTAGGTTTCACAGACCACTGGGCTAATTGTTCTCTCATTATTTAGAAATCCTTTAAAAAACCTGACTATCCACAGACACAAATATCCAGTAACAGATAGATGACCAGGGTTAATACTCATTTGCCTAAGTATTTAGGATATAATGATTACATATAACCAGATTGGAAACAGCAAGGTATGACATATTTGAATTGTATTAACAGTTCTTATTAACTATTGCTCTCATCAGAGAAATCAGTCACAGGAAGAAAAAAATGCAAGAACATAACTATAACATAACATAAGCAGTTAAAACTCAACCTTCAGCACATCAGAGCTTTAAAACTCCCAAATAGCATTAATTACAAGTCCAAAGAATTTTATCTCCAAAGTTTCAGATAAATCCCAAACAGTTATTTACCATGACTTTATATCAGTAACAGTAAGAAATTTATCCCAGAAAATTCACACAATTCTTACATACCCAAGTAGATGTGGAATCTTGAATAAGTTGAATATTATACCAATCATTATGCTTTTAAAATGCCTAATACACAGAAAAATCCCAAACTACATATTGTTTACAAGAAAAACATTTTCAAAAGGAAGAAGGCAAAAACTATTATTCTTGGAGTCCCTTTCAGATAATTAGCATCAATACAGTTAATTAAAACTTCCTATTTTCACATAAAAAGAATCTGAAAAGTTCTTGAAAACATCAATTAAACTTTTTGAAATAACCCTTTCAAACTGTAGATCACATTTCTGATCATATTCTTTTAATATTCATAACCATTATGTATCTAAAGAAACAGATATTCAATCAATTAACATCTTGTAAGAGCAGCCTGTCTCTTTAAATAACCGTTTGTTTTCTTCAGCCAAAGGAAGCAAGTGCTGTCCCTCTGTGACTACCCTTTCCAACCGGTTCCTTCTTTTCCCCCCTGATTTCTTCTTGAAATCATCTGCTCCTACTAATCAATCCTTCTTAAATCACCTTCATCCTCTTGTCCCATCTCTCTGTCTACTTGCTCAAACCTTCTCTGACATATTTTAAACACTCTCAAACCAATAACCCTTCTGAGTAGATGCTCCATTTAAACTATTACTTGCTTTTGTAAATCAGTCTCTCTTTTTCCTGTCTTTACATCACCTTTTTTAAAACTTTAAACTTCAAGATTCACAATTAACTTTGAACCAAATAATATACCATTCAAGTAGGGAAATACAAACACGAGCTCCCCTAAGGTAAGCTACTGGCATTTTATTTAATAACCTATATTTTTAATTTGAAGTCCAAATAATAAAAAATGTTTTTCTCTTCAGTGGTAAAAGCCACAATATTCAAACAATTCTTAAAATTGTATCCTCTTAATAAATCTAGCATGTGCAAGGCAACAGTAAAATTATTTCCCCCAATTTCAACATTATAGTACCTCTTTAAAATATAGTAATTTCTCAAAACTTTTAATCAAATGTTTCAGACAAACAATTACCCAGTTTAGCCTTCTTAAACTTAACGTTCTCTAATTCCATGAAAGCAAACTTGCTAATAATGATTTTTCTTCCTTCTCCTGGGACAATTTTTAGAAACATGCCTAGTTTTCTGATAGGTCCAACAGGTCAGAGAGCCCCCATATTCAGCTATTTAGCTCTCTTACTCTATTTTTATTCTTCCCTTCCAATATCTGCAGTTTCTTGTTTCCAATCTTAACACACATACCAATTTAAAGTTATTTTAAAATTAACCAGTACCTTAGTTTGTGAAATTTCCTAAAATCTACCTAGATATTCCATTCAAACTTCTTTTCTTTAGTAAGCCAGGAAAGAGTTAATCACCGATCCTTGATTTACCTTGATTTTTTTTTTCTGGCTGAGTTCTGATAACAGGCTCCTTGTTTACAGGAGTGATAACCACTGTCCTATTTTCTCAAAACTTTCCAAACTTTAATCTATGTTTTTTATTTTTCCCCTTCTCTCCCCCTTCCTGCAAAGCCACTGCCAGAGACAGAGTGAGAGAAAGAGAAAAAAGATTTTCTTTTTTTGAGAAGCCCAGAACTAGTTCCCAAATTACCTTACCATGACCTAAGACCAATACATTCTGAGACACCCTGAAAGAATTGCTACTCTGAATGAATTCCAATTCCCACAATTCAGGCTGATATTTTTCTAAGCTGAATTCACAGAGGCTGAATTCTTCTTTCTTACGAGCTTGCTAACTTTTTAACACAGAACCCAAAATGCAAAGCAGACACACACACACAGACACACGCAGAACTCTATTTCTTGAATTCCAGCTAATGTCCTGATAAAAATTCTTGAACTGTTTCTATCCCATTTTCCCACCTTGGACCCAGTCCAAGTGCTTGGCAGAAGTCCTTTGTTACCCTCATGCCTCCCGCAGCCACCCAAGAGCCTCCTCAAGAAAGTCCTTTATCATTGGGGTCAACAGCAGTCCACACCAAAAATAAATTTAGGAGGGCTAATCCCTCAGGGTCTCTCTTGACCCAGCCAATAGACCACCAGACTTCCCAAGAGCGTTACCTTGAGAACATGTGTTTCTTTTCAGACTGCTGCCGGCCATCAGGACTCTACTTCCTTCAATCTTCAATTCTTTGTTCCACTGAGTATCCCTGCCTTGGGTCATTGTCTAAGAGGGGAGGGAGGCTGCCCACCCAGAGCCAGAGACCATGGAGAAAACTACTTTGTGGGCCCCTGTCCTTGTCTGGGGTGCACACAACCATCTCCCTCAAAGACCCCATCCTAGAGAGCCCCCCAACTGTGAGGGATGTAGAAGACCCTTACCCAAAATGACTACTCAGAGATCATTCAGTAGAAAGCAGAAAGGTTGTTTATTAATAAATTCTTGTGAGAATGAGCAATTCCACTGCGAGGAGGGAAAGAGGGAAAGAGAGAAAGCTCACAGTAGAAGGGCTGAAGAAGTAGTAAAGATAAATAGCTTTTATACAAGAGATTACATCACAAGTAAGAGAACATTGAGAAGGGGAGAGGGAGGCATCTAATTGGTTGTTGCTATTTGGAGAGATTGGAATGAAGGTTTCAGGGAAATCTCCTGATTTCTAGGAAACAGAAAATCAGGTCTTCAGGCTTAACCAAGCAGATAGTGGGCCAGTTAATAGACTAAATATCGATAAATGTAAAATACTGATAAATGTCATCAGCTCAGGTTAAGTAAATATGGTTACAGCTGGCCAAGGCTCAAGTAAATGGGGGAAATCCAGAAATAATGAAAATAAAATATAGAAAAAGAATTCATAAATTCCTGTTAAGTTCTTCACCTTATCTCTTTATTCCACACATCTTTATGTTACAAATGGAAGAAACTCATTCAGGGAAGGCATGGCATTTGCCAAGGGTCACTCTACTAAAAGTCTTTGCCAGTGTTATTCCACAATTTCCTTTGATTGTTTTACCTCAGTTTCCCTTAATTGTTCCATCTCAATTTCCCTGAATTTTTCTGCCTGGTTGCAACATCCCCACTCTTAACTTAGGGCCAGCTACTCTAAGGTTATAAACTGTGAATGTTAAATCAAGATAAGGAGAAAGACGAAGGTCTTTCTTGACTTCAGACCTTCCCATATTATCTGAATGTCCGATGCTCACTCTGCCTCCCCCATCCTGTCATTGTTCTTCCCAGTCATGAAACCCTATAAAGAATCTCTGGGACCCCACATTTGATACTGGATACTTGGAGATGAGAGTCTGATCCAGTCATTTAATCAAACTCTCCAATAAATTAATTATTATAACCCTCTAATTTCTATCCTGCCTCAGTTTCTCTGGCATTACACCAGACTGGCCAGAAGCTGGGGGCGGGGCTTGGTTTGCTTTTTATTTAATTCCACAGTCATAACTGAAGACACTTAGAACCACCAGCTCTATGGGGAACCTGCTTACCTGCCTCTGGGAAGCACTTTCCCAGGGAGCTTTAGACCATGAACCTTGGATATGGGAGGAGGGGGAGGCCAAGAGAGACCAAGGCTCCAGGCCTGGGTCTGCCTCTTCCTGGTTGTGTGACCTTGGCCATGTCCCTGCCCTCCTCTTGGCCTCAATTTTCCTTTTTCCTAAAGGAGGATGTTGGACCAGATGAGCTCTGAGGTCTTTTAGTCCTAAATACTGTTCAAACCTACAAGTCCACCTAGACTCTAGCCCCACATCCACCACCTAGCATCATTGTTAGCAAACTGGTTCCCAAAATCCTCAGCTGAGAACCCCTTCTAGTCTTTCTCTGTGGGCAGCCCTCATTCACCCATTTCTGTACTTATTCTAATGGTACAGATTGGAATAAAAACTACTGTTCTCCCTTTACCTGTTTCCTTAATCAGAGATGAGGTGCCTCACCTCCCATCTCACAGAGCCAATCAAGCCTCAGAGCCCAGGGCAGTGGAAGGCCAAGGATCAGTTGGATACAGTTGGCTTAAGATAGCTAGGAATCTTGGGTCTGGGTCTTATGTTTCCTGGCCCTGTGTCTCCCATGCTCAGGAAGCTGAGTCTTGGGGAGGGGGGAAGGGGCTGTCTTTATACTCATCTCCCGGACTCTCTCAGGTCTCATATATCCACTCCCAGCCCTCTGGGTCTTCAGGGAACCACAATCCAAGAGGAGCTGAGTCTGGAAAATGTGGGCTCCCCATCCCACCCGCTGAGCACCAGTGACTGGTGACATCCGCACCCCTCTGGCTGAGGCAAAAGTCTCCCAACCCTCAACGAATCTCTCCCTCCACTGGCCCCAGCAGACATTCCCTTCCCTCTCCCTGCAGTCAGCCTCCCTCCCACATAGATCTGGAGTGCATTTCCCCTCCCTGCCTCTCCCCTCCTCTGTTCTCCTATTAATTTTCCTTCTCATATCTCCTCCCCCACCACTGTTACAGTTGGTTCAAGCTGCCAGCAGGGGTTTCCTGACTTGTCACTCAGGGAGCCAGGCAGGGAGAAAGAGGCACCCAGAAACCCCCTGCTGTTTTCGAAGACGATCCTGTCTCCTTCCTTCAAAAACCCTGGGCTTTCTGTATTTTTATCTGAGGGCTCAAATATTTCCTCTGTATATTCATGTAAGAGAGTAATTCTTCATTCTCTATCCCTCTTTATGAATACAGAATTATTCACTTTATATTCCTACATATATATATATATATATATATATGTATACATATGCAATTTGTATTTATATAACATAATCCTATATATAGCAAAGAAGTGCCCTATTTTCAATATTTATTCATCTGTGAGTACTCATATTGTCCCTTTTCATATGTGTGTGTTTACCCTGATATTTTCTCTCACCATAATTCACTGTTATCCTATATCCTCTCTATATACTTAAAAGTATTCTACTTCTCTCCCTTTATCTACATAAAATATATCAGAACTTATATATGAGAATACAGAGAGAGATTAAGGATACTTGTATCTACAGGAGTGGGGAGTACATACAAAGGAAGTACTAATATAGGAATAAAAACTATATGAGTGTTCATCTGTGTGAATACACATATAAAACATATGAATAATCATATGAGTCAAAAAGGTAATACAATATATTTATATACACTTAATATGTGATTACTCATATATATATATGAATATAGAAAAATACAAAGGAACCCATATTTATTATATATAAAAGGGTACATGGGTACTGAAATATGAGCAACAAGGAAGCATTGAGAAGTATTTATACATATGAATTCCTAAAGGAAACATACCAATACTCAGATCTATGGTAAGGTGTAGTAAGGGAAAAGGTGTTTGCTTATATGTGTCAAAAAACACACAAAAGATAGCAATGCTCTCTCCTATGAGGAGCTATATTGTTCTCCTAACATCCTTATCCATAAGGTTTTTTATTGAAGTCATGGTTCCTCTTTTGTCATTGGCTACTCAACTTCATCACTTTCCAAGTCACTGGGATGTTTTTGAAGGCATTCTTGAGACCCCCTTTCATCTTATCAACATGATTACTAAATTGACATCAATTAAAATTTTGTTATGAAATGACTGGACTGGGGATACACAAGTGTGAGTGTGTATAAATATAGGAGAATGTGTTTCTATGAATATCTCTGTGTGTTTTCATCCTAAATTCCATCCCACCATCCAGTACCATTGCTAATATGTTAGAATAGGAGTATGTTTCATGTAGGCCAGAGTGGAATGTTTCATATAATAGGTCAATCTTACTAGTTTATGCTTTCCTGCAGAATTTTATTAATTACAATATTGGTTCCAATCAGTCTGGACCCGTTGAGGAAGTGTTTATAGCTCTCCTAGTGAAATTGCTCTCCTCTATTCCTGGCCTCTTTTTGACAAACCATTGGCTGTGGCTTCTGTTTCTGGCCTCTTCAGGTTGTTGGAAGCAAGGGACAATCTCAAGGCCAGATTTCCATGAGGCTGATGTGTGCAGGTTGGGGGAGAAGCCCTCTTTTCCAGGTGGGCAGAATCCCATTGACCTGCACAGAATGCAAAAGGAAAGGGCACATGAGATTTATTTTGGCTTCTTTTCCTATGCTGATTCCCAGAGCCTTCTTCTGCAGCCCAAGAAGGTCCCTTTGTACAGTTGAAAATTCTCACCTCTGGGCCATTATTAACATGCACCTTTTTTTCCCATCAATGAAAGCCAACTTCTACCCAGCCCACCACCACCAAACAGTTCTTGACCCCTGCCTCTCCAAGTCTTGCCTCCTTTGCCTAAGGTTTTGGCAACACTACCACTTTGAGCGTGTTCATGAAACACCTCTTCCCTCACTAGACTGGGAGGTCTCTGAGGACAAGAAACAGGGACTTGGCCTAGGTTGACATCTCCAAGCCCCAAGAAAATGTTCAAGTAGGACTATGAGTGAAGTCATTGGGATTCATTCTCTTTATTTTATTAATGGAAGAAACTCATTCAGGAAGAAGGCATGGGATTTGCTAAGGGTCACTCTGCTAAATGTCTGTCCCAGACTGACTAAAAACTGGAGGCAGGGCTTGGTTTGCTTTTTTCCTTAAACTCATTGTCCTTACTGAATACTCTCAGAATACCTCCCTCCCCCCCCTCCCTTGCCCCAATCTCACAGGGACTGTCAAGCCTCACAGTCCAGGTACCAGGAATAATAAAATCCCATAGGGAACAGCTAGGGACAGTTTTCCCACCAGCAGCAGGCTTTCTGCGCTCTGAGGCTTATGTTTCCTGGCCCCTTGTATCCCATGGGGAGAAGCCTGAATCTTGAGTGGGCTTTGGGATCATCACCTGGTCTCTCAGATATCCACTCCAAGCCTTTGGGGTACCCAGAGAACCATCAGCCAAGGGGAGCTGAGTCTGGAAAAGTTGGACCTCCTGTGGAGCACCAGTGGCCAGTGATGTCAGTGGCCACCTGACTGAGACAGTAGTCTCCCAACCCCCACCAGACATCCCATTCCTCTCCCTGCCATTACCCTCCTTCCTCCACACATCCTTTCAGGCTCATTCCCCCCTCCCCTATTCCCTCTCCTGCTCATTTTTCCTTCCTTCAGAGACCTTCTCCTCTTTTCCCCTCCTCCACCACTGCTACAGGTGGCTTCAGCTCCCGGTGAGGTTCCTGACTTGTCATGGCAGGTGGCAAGCAGGGAAGGAGGGGACTCCAGGGCCCAGGACTGATACCCAGCGACTCCCTGCTGTCTGTGCAGATGGCCCTCTGTCCCCTTCCTCAGGACTCTTGAGCTTTGTGCATTCTTATCCTTGAGGGCTCAAATATGTTCTCTGTATGTTCATGGAAGGGAGTAATCTTCTGTTTTCTCTCTATTCCTCTTTGTGAGTACTGAATGACTCTATAATCTTATATATGGGATGATACACACACATATATAAATAAATGTAAATGAAATATATAAATTTTTTGTTTTATATGGGATTATACTGTCCCTATTATACTATATATACATATATATATGCCAGTACATGTGAATGCATAAAGAGAAAACATCAATACTAAGATGAATGGATATAGAGAAAAATATAATTCCTCATACATGTACCTATAGAAGCTAGGAATTCTCATGTTGGAAGAAATATGTCCAGATCCTTTAACATTGTTTCCCATGAGTTTTAGGAGTTAAGATTCTAAGCCCCTTTTGCTTTAGTTGCCTGACCTACTTCCAAAGTCAATGAGATGTTTCTGAAGATAATCTTGAGATCTTGCTTCCTCTCCTCAACATGATCACTAACTAATATGGAATAAAATTGTTTATGGGGATGCTCCAGATTGAGTGTGTATAAGTCTAGGAACCTATGTGGCTATGTATATGTGTCTATATGTATATGTTTTTGTCCTAACCTCCAGCCCACCCCCTGTTAAATCATTGCTAACCTGCTATAATAGGTCAACTTGAAGTGTTTTAATCTATTTTGTGCTTTTCTTTAGATTTGTATTAACTACATTATTGGCTCTAATCAGTAGGGCCTGTTGAGGAAGTGTTTATAACCCTCCTGGTGAAGTGGCTCTCCTATATTCCTGACCTCATTTTGATAAACAATTAGATTTGGTTCCTGCTACAGGTCTCACCTTCTTCCTCCTCAAGCAGTTGGCAGCAGGGGATAACCTCAGGGATCGATGTCCATGAGATTGATCTGGGCAGGTTGACGGAGAACCTGTCTCTCCATGGTGAGCAGAACCACACTGAGCTGCCCGACATAGGAAAGAGAAGGGCATATGAGCTCTGGTCAAGGGGATATTCAGTTTTCCTTTCCCACCCTGATTCCCAGAGCACTCTTCTGCATCCTCTGTGCCATTGATAATCTTCACATTTCTTCCCAACACGAAAGCCTAACCACTACCCTCGCCGAGCAATTCTTGATCCCTGCCTTTCTAAGGCTTGCCTCCTTTGGCCAGGGCTTTGTCACCATTAACATATTGGGCCTGTCCATGACACACGTTCCCCCTTGCCCCTGGCACTAGATTGGGAATTCTCTGAGGGCAGGAAAGAGGTACCTGGTCTAGGCTAACACTTCCAAGCCCCAGATTCAAGTAGGGCTCTGAGTGAAGCAGTTGGGAGTCATTTCCATTATTTCCAAATCTCATTCAAGGAAGGCTGGGGCTGTACTCAGGGTCACTTTTTGAACTGTGGATCTCAGGCCAGGAGAAAGCTGGAGGGGGAGGACTGGGTTTGCTTTTTACTTAACCCTAACTGAAGGCTCCCACACAATCCCTAGCTCTATGGGAAACCTGGCCATCTGCTTTTGGGGAGCTTTGGCCCTTGAAATTTGGCTGTGAGAAGAGGGAGGAGGCCAAGATGAAAGCCAGCTAGCCTGGCAGGCAAGAGAGACCAGGGCTCCAGGCCTGGATCTGCCTCTTATTGATTGTGTGATCTTGGCCTCAGTTACCCTTTCTTCCAAAGGAGGAGCATGGCCCAGATGAGATTGAGGGTCTCTTTTAGCCCTCCAGTCTATCCAGACCTACTAGGCCAACGGACCCCATCCCCATATCCATACACCCAGCCCTCCCGCCTCCCCCCAGCTGAGAAAACCGTGGTATTCTAATGGTTGCCCTGGGAGCGGGCCTCCACTCAGTATGTTCTGCCCGTATTCTTACACTGAAGACTGAAATAAAGTCCATGGGTCTTCCTGGACCTGCCACCTGAACCAGAGATCCCCACCCCCACCTCACAGGGACAGACACATCTCCGGGGCCAGGAAGAGGAAGAACAAGGTCCAGTAGAGACCAGTTAGGGTCCATTTCCCTACCCTGGGCAGATGGTCTGGGCTCTGTGGCTTATGTTTGCTGACCACGTTTCTCCCATGCTCAGGAACCTCAGGGAGGCTTTGGGCTCGTTCCCCGGCCCTTCTCTCCTTTCAGATATTCACTCTCAGCCCTCAAGGTCCTCAGGGAACCATCAGCCAAGGAGAGCTGAAGCTGGGCAAGTGACCCTCCCCCTTTCCTCTGCGCGCGCAAAGCGCTAGTGCCGCGTGACGTCATTTCAGACGTTGATGGAACAAGTTTCCCAACCACCACCCCTCCCTCCACTGGTTCCCACCAGACATCGCACTCTCTCCTCTCCCTGCATTCAACTTCCCTCCACACTACTGCCTTTCAGGCTCATTTCACCTCCCCCACTCCCTCTCCTGCTCATTTTTCCTTCTCCGGTTCATTTCCCCCCCCCCCCCCCCCCCCCCCCCCCCCCCCCCCCCCCCCCCGTGGCTACAAATGGCATGAGCTTCCAGCTCGGGTTCCTGACTGTTGTCACTTTGGGAGCCGGGCAGGGACAGGGTACCCCAGGGACCAGGACTGATGCCCGGTGACCCCCTGCTGCCCGTGTAGACGTCTCTCCCTCTCCCTCTTCAAAACCCTTGTGCTTTGTGTATTCTTATGGATCCATAAGGGCTCAAATATTTCCCCTGTATATTCATCGAAAGTAGTAATTTTCCATTTTCTCTATTCCTCTTTCCAAGTATAGAATGAATCTCTAATCCTCTATATGGGATTATATATTTGATTCTGCAATCCTATATAGAGCAAAGAGCTCTTGTATTTATTTCACTGATGTATATTCATCTACCAGACTGCAGAGTCTCTCTCCTGTAAAGTAGAAAGAATTCATCTTTGTGCAAATGAATAGATAATGTATGGTAATCCATGCATAAAAAGCCAGAGGATAGAGTTATATGTATATTTATGTATTCAGGTTCTTTCTCTTCATTCCTATGTACATCTACTCATTTGTTCTTTCTATAAATTCATTTATATGAGTGATAAATACTGTCTTTGTAAACACTGGCGATCCTTCTCTCTATTTCTATTTTTGGGGGGATATTCACTCTCTATTCATCTGTAGGAGTACCTATATTCTCTCTTTTCCTATACATATGTGTGTGTATATGTTTATATATCCATTCCTCAAAATTCTCTTCTGGAAGTATTCTACTGCTTCCCTCCTCATCAAAGAATATATGAAGACTCTTGTCTACGTACACTGAAAGGACATGAGTACTCCTATACAGCAATATAAACAGAGAATATAAACTGAGTCAATACCCATACAAATATGACCTGAGTAAGTATTCACAAGTTATGTACAATTATAGGAATATAAAAAGACTAAGTAATCATTTATGCAAACATATAGAAAGAATACAATCATACATACGAGTCACAAGAGACTAGATAGTATATTTATGTTCACTGAATAGGTAATTGCTCATCTATATACATATGTATATATATATATATATATATATATATATATATATATACACATAGATATATGACTGTAGAGAAAGAAAATATGGGAGAACCCACATATATTGATTAACATATACAAAGATATATGAGTACTAAAATATGAACAGCAAAGGAATATGGAAAGGTATTCATACACAGGAATACATAAATAGAACATATCAATACTCAAATGGATACAGTGAGAGAAGAGGTGAGTACTCATATATGTCAAAACACACATGTAAGGCAGGAATGCTTTTCTATAATGAGATAATATCCAGATCTTCCACCATCTTTTCCATGAGATTTTCCCTAGGAGCTAAAGTTCTCAGCCTGTTTTGCCATTGTCTAGTGACTTCACTTTCCAAGTCAATCAAGTGTTTCTGAAGGTATTTTTGAAGTCTGTTTCATCTCTAGAGGTTGGAGGACAACTCCTCTCTACTTGCCAAAATCCTACTGACCTGCTGAGGGTGGGAAGGGAAAGGATACAAGAGCTCTGACCAAGGCGTCTTTTTGGGTTTCCTGTCCCATCCTGATTCCCAGAGCTCCTTTCTGCAGCTCAAGCAAGTCCCTTTGTACAGCTGAAAATTGTTCTGTGCATAATCTGCACCTCCCTTTCCAACACTGAGCTTTTTCTACCAGCCTGTTTTTGATCCCACTCTTCCATCCTCACTCTTCAAATATGCCAGCCAAAACAAGATAACAATAAAGAAAATTATAGTAATCTAGAAAATTAGGGGAGGTAATTAGATAGGACTGAGATTCAGAGGCATCCCAAAGTACCCCATCAAATTCCACATAGTATCCTCCTTACACCATTAATAAATAATTTATTGGAGTAGCTATTCCTTTCCTTTTGAATGTTATAAAAGTTTTACTTCAATGTCAGAAGCTCGGTTGGAAGAAAATTCAGAGGTCACTTTGTCCAGCCTCACCAGGCATCCTTTCTACATTATGCCCAGTAAGGAGTTAATTCAGCGTGGACTTAGAGACTTTCAGTGTTTAAGGGATGGGAGTTCATCTCCTATCATGGTAGTTCATCACATTTCTCTACAGCACTTATATCTAGGAAACTCTTCTTTAAATTCAGCTAACATTTACTTTCCTGTTCCTTATCCCTGTTACCCATCCTAATTCAGCTCTCTGAGACAAAGACAAAACAACTCCAATCTCACCTTTCAAGTCAGCCCCACCAATACTTGAAGACTGCTCAAAATTTGCTTCCTCACCATCAGGTTGTTCTTCTTAATGATAAATATCTCCTTTTCCTTCACCATATCTTCTCTATCCCAGAGATCCTATAATGGAAATGCCTTAGGAATTGTTACTGTCCAATGCAAATTCAATTAGTATCAACTCTAAATCAGTGAGAGAATAATCGAACTCTTCCTGCACCCTTCTCCACAAGGTCACTGAAAATGTCATTGCTCTGAACAATGGCCTTCATTGGTCACCTGTGTTCTTCGATTCCTTAGCTCTCAGAGAGCTTTTTTGTTCATTTGAGAGCACCTTTCTTGAAGGTTTTTGGGCCCCTCATTTCTTTTTAGATCTTGCTCAATCTTTACACAACTAAGGATTTTCAAAAAAAAATTAGCTTATGGTGACAATTCTTGGTTGCTTTTAAGTTGTCCCTCTTGGGTCTAGGAGGTTAATAAGGCATTGAAATTGAACCATGTGAGAAGAAGGACAGAGAGAAGGGGAGAGAAAGAAGGAAGGAAGGAAGGAAAAGGGAAGAAAGGGGAAAAAAGGAAGGAGGGAAAGAAGGGAAAAAAGGAGGAAAGAAGGAAGGGAGAGGAGGGAAAGATGAAAGGAGGGAGGAGAGAGAAAAAGGAGGAGGGAGAGAGATATCTTTGCTCAATATACATCCTTTTTCAGGCATTAATAATAAAGTGGAATAGATTAGCTTGGGAGGGTTTTTATCATGGGCCATATCTTCCTTTCCTGTACTTTTCTTAGATTTGCATTAACTTCAGTATTTGCTTAAGTCAAGTGATTAATTATCCAGCCACTGGACCTATTGAGGAAGTGTTTATTTTGTGCCAGGTGAAGTTGCTTTCCTATAATTCTGCCTCACTTTGACAGTTGGACTTGGCTCCTACTTATGGCCTTTTCAGGCTTTTTTGCTCAGGGCAGGCCTTCTGGTCAGCCTGCAGGTCCTTTGCAAATGAATTTACGCACCCGAAAAGTTAGACTGGCAAAAGAATTGTTGGAACTGAGAAGCCAGCCTTTGCTAGGAAGACTGACTCTCTCAGAGGCAAGGTAAAGTTCCTAGCAGAGAAATCCCGACAGAGAGGTAAAGAGGGGTGTGGTCATGTTAGGAAATAGGTGAGAGAGATAAAGAGGGGCCAACACTGAAAAGAGGATGTCTCCTCAGCGGGCAGAGTGTCCTCACAGGCAGCTATGCCAAGGAGACAGAGAGGTTTCTTGCCATGGTATGTCCTGCTTTTGGCCCTCTGCAAGGAATGAGCCCCAAGGTGCTCCTTTTTATAAGGAATTTGAAACTTGGCTAGGGGCTGGGGGCAGTTTGAATTGAAATCAGACCGAAATCTTTGAATTAAATAGAAGTTTCAATTTAATGACTGTTCCACCAACTCAATAAAGGGTGTAATCAGTAGTGAGTGTTATCAATGAGGGGTGTGCCAGTCTCCTCCAGGATAACAGAATGAAACTACTTATCTTGATTCCCTAGGGTGGGTCTCTCAGGAGAAAGTTTCTCCAAGGGTTCAAGGGGTTTTTCAAGCGTTCCCCCCAAAGTCAGAGAGAGAGAGAGAGAGAGAGAGAGAGAGAGAGAGAGAGTGTGTGTTTCAGTATTCCCCACATCAGAGGCCCATGAGGCTGACCTGAACAGGTTGGGAGAGAAGTTCTTCTTTCTTTGTGGGCAGAACCCCACTGGGCTGCTCAGGGTGGGAAAGGAAAAAATACATGAGCATTTGTCAAGTGGTTATTTGGGCTTCCTTTCCTATGCTGATTCCCAGAGTCCCCTTCTGCAGTTTCTGTTCTAATTGATAATCTGCACATTCTTTCCCATTACTGAGAATCCAACTGCCATCCAGCTCACACACAACAAGCAGTTCTTGAGCCCTGTCTCTCCCTCAGACCTCCCAGCTCAGAAAACCCTTTCCCTTGGATCAGCCTCCATTCAGCAAATTCTACCATTAAGCTATTCCTAATGATTGGAATAAATTCCATTGTTCTTCCTGTTCCTGCCTCCCAACCCAGAAGTTTGGCCCTTCCCTGCCCCACAACGCCACATATAACAGGAACTGTCAGACCTCAGAGTCCAGGGCAATGGAAGGGCAAAGTCCTTTTTTTAAAAAAATTATTTATTTTTTAATAGCCTTTTATTTACAGGTTATATGTATGGGTAACTTTACAGCATTGGCAATTGCCAAACCTCTTGTTCCAATTTTTCCCCTCCTTCCCCCCACCCTCTCCCCGAGATGGCAGGATGACCGGTAGATGTTAAATATATTAAAATATAAATTAGATACACAATAAGTATACATGACTAAAACGTTATTTTGCTGTACAAAAAGAATCGGACTCTGAAATATTGTATAATTAGCCTGTGAAGGAAATCAAAAATGCATGTGGGCATAAATATAGGGATTGGGAATTCAATGTCATGGTTTTTAGTCATCTCCCAGAGTTCTTTCTCTGGGTGTAGCTGGTTCAGTTCATTCCTGCTCCATTGGAACTGATTTGGTTGATCTCATTGCTGAGGATGGCCAGGTCCATCAGAATTGATCATCATATAGTATTGTTGTTGAAGTATATAATGATCTCCTGGCCCTGCTCGTTTCACTCAGCATCAGTTCGTGTAAGTCTCTCCAGGCCTTTCTGAAATCATCCTGTTGGTCATTTCTTACAGAACAGTAATATTTCATAATATTCATATACCACAATTTATTCAGCCATTCTCCAACTGATGGGCATCCATTCAGTTTCCAGTTTCTGGCCACTACAAAGAGAACTGCCACAAACATTCTTGCACATACAGGTCCCTTTTCGGAAGGGCAAAGTCCTGTAGGGATCAGCTGTGGAAGATGCCTTTATAACAGGCAGTAGTCCTGGGGTTTGGGACTTATGTTTCCTTGTCTTCCACGTTCAGGATCCTGTATCTCAGGGTCTGTTTGTCTCTTTGGGTCTCATCTGGCCTCTCTCGCCTCTCAGACAGTCATTTCCAGTCTTCTGGATCCTCAGGGACCCATCAACCACGGAGAGTTGAGTCTGGGGAGAGTGGGCCCCCTATTGAGCACCAATAGCTGGTGATAGGAGCACCTACCTTGAAGAGACCTGCTACTCCCAATACTGCCCCTCCCTCTACTTTTCACCATTTACTCATCTCCCTGCAATCAACATCCCTCCCCCCAACGACCTCTCAGGCTCATTACACCTTTCCCCACTCCCTCCCCTGCTCATCTTTCCTTCTCCCAAAGACCTTCTCCTTCTCACTTCCCCTCCCCCACTACTGCCACAGGTGGCTCAAGCTGCCAGAGGGATTTCCTGACTGTTGTCATTGTGGGAATTGGGCAGAGAGGGAGAGGACCCCAGGGACCAGGACTGGTGCCCCAGTGACCCCCTGCTGTCTGTGAAGAAGGCCCTCTGGGTTTTCTGTATTCTTATCCATGAGGGCTCAGATATTTCCTCTGTATTCATGGAAGGAGTAATCCTCCATTCTTTCTCTTTTCCTCTTTATGAGTATGGAATTACTCTTTATATTCCTATAAATTGGATTGTATGCACCTAACATGTGTATATAAGACTTTATAGTGCTACATAAACCAAATAACTCCTATATTTCATTTTTTTATATTCTTTATATTTATCTGTGGCTACTTATATGTATAACTACAGTCTCATTACATCTCATCAGCTCCCATGGATTTAATGATTATCTCTCTCATGATAATTCTCAAATCCACTTTTCCTGCTCCAATTTCTCTACGGACATCCAATCTCTAACTGGGAATCCAGGAGACATTTCAAACTCAACATGCTTACAAAAGAATTCAGGCTCTTTCTCCTCAAGACTCCTCCTTCCCTTTAGTGGACAGGACAACACTTTCCTCCTAGTCCCTCACATTCACACTCACACTCACACTCACACTCACACCCACAACCTAGGAGTCATCCTGGATTCCTCACTCTTTCTCACCCCTCCATATCTGTTGCTAAAACCTGGCAATTTCACCTTGGCAGCTTGTCTCCCTGATGCCCTCTCCTGCTCCCTGATGCTATCATAACTCTAGTATAGCCCTTCATCTCCTCATACCATGGCTCTTTCTTAATCTTCCTTTTGAACCCGAGATGAGGTACTCCCAGCCCCCACCTGATGTGCCCAGTAGAACATCAGGGAGGATTCAAAATCTATAACAAAATCTAACAGTTCAAGAAAGGATATATAATAGTAGAAGAAATTATATTCATCAGTATCCATCTTTTCTTTGCTTCCTTGTACGTTGTTCTTTTGTTCTCTGCTACACACTTTTTTATTTTATTCTTTTTTCCCTTTCATCCCCTCCCCTTTCCGAAACACAGATATATTTATAGATAGATAGATACATATATACATACATATAAGTATACACACACACAGATACCTGCCCCCCACACATATACAGTCACATCCATGCACAGACTCACACATATACATATATAGATATAGATATATAGATATATACACACACACAAAGAGCAACATGCATATATATCTATATACATTCACACACACATATATACAAATTTACTCATATGTAAACATGCATCTAAAATAATATTGCTGACATATAATGTAAGATTTCTCTCTTTATTAAAGTTTTTAGTTTGACTTTGTCTAAGATCAATTATTACTAGCTGTACTTTTTTTCCTAAAAATTTTACTCCTGACCCTTGTTGGAGTGTTTGTATATATTTCCTTCTTTCCTATTCCTGCTAACTCTTTCACTTTAATTCTTCTCCTTAACTTACTTTGCTATGACTTAACCTCCTCCCACTCATTCCTCCCCTGTCTTCTTCCTCAGCCCTTTGCTTTACCCTCCACTCATCCCTCCCCCTTCATTTCTTTATAGATTTTGGAGGATGCTATACCCTCCATGGCATATATGTAGTGTTGCCTATTAAACCAATTCCTGGTGTGAATAGGTTTTCTGAACTAGGAGCCCTCCTCCCCCCTCTAATGCCTCTGTGTCTGTTCTTCCTCTGCACGTCATTTGCATAACATAATTACTATTTTTACCTTTTCCTAAATGGTTTTGCTTTTTAGAGTCAGATCATACTCAACTTTACCTCTGACTTTCTTCTGAGTTACCCAATTGCTGATGTCAATATTAAACATATGGTATACATTCCTATGTAACAAGCATAAACAATTTGTCTATATTAAGTTCCTTGAAATTGATCTTTGGTGTTAAATTTTTTTATATTTTGTATTGAGTTCAGGTTTGGTTAAAAAATTGACATGAAAATCTGCAAGTTTGTTGAATGTCCATTTTTTTCATTCAATATTATGGATAATTTTGTTGGATATGATATTTTCTTTGCCAGTTCCTTTTTTTTAATGAGAAGTGTAAACACCTCTGATGATGGAGTGGGGACGGATAGTGCCTTTAGCTCCACTTCAGTTCTCCCCCTCAGATCTGGTGCCCCAAACCAAAAGCTCCACTTTCCTGCAAGTGTCTGCAGCCAGAAGTGTCCCTGCCCCCCTGCTTCTGCACTCCTAGTGTGCTGGTTCCTTCTCACCCAGGATGGACTCTTCAACACAGCTAAGCTGGCATCCTAATTCAGCTGAGGTTCCCTCTGCCTTCCCCTGACTCAGACCCCTAACTCCTCACACAGTCTGGGAATGAAAGTCTCTGTGGTTCCTGCTGAGGTTCCAGCCATAACCAGCTGACTGCAGGGGTCCTCATTTGGTGTTTCTGCAGAAACCCAAAGGTGTTTGCACTTCACACTAGTTAGTCCCGAGCTTGGGGGTCTTTATTTGGGTCTTTCTGGTTGTTCCAGGAAGACCTCTGTTCTGCCCCAAGTCTTCTTTATGTTTCACCAGTCTATGTTCCCAGAACCTCCCCCATTTATTCTTTCTATAAAGAATTGATCTCATAAACACTGGTAATCATTTTCTCGATTCCTATGAATGTGAGTCTTCACATCTTTACTCTCTATTCATCTATATGAGTACTCACATTCTCTCTTTTCATTCATTTATTTCTGTGTGCACCCTTACATTCTCTCTCTATGTTAACCTCTAAGAGTTCTCTCATTTTTCCCAATATACCTGAAAGTGTCCCCTCCTTTTCTCCCTTTCAGAGAATTTATGAAGACTCGTGCCTATATCACTTCTCATACAGGCAGAGGAAAGAAAGTACTCTTAGGAGAATATAGAAAAACTATATAAGTACTCTTATATTACAGAATACATGATAATAAATGATATGATTCAAGAGGGACCACAAAGCATATTTATATATGCTGAGGACACCGTTGCTCATGGGGGGACATATGTTGATTAATAAACAAAAAAGATACATGAATAATGAAATATGAACAAGGAAAATGGAGGCATATTCATACCTATGAATACATAAAAAGAACATGTCAATTGTCAGATGCATAGATACAGTGAGAGAAAAGGTGAACACTCATAGCTGATAAAATACAATGCTGATAAAATACAATGGAAGACAGCAATGCTTATCTATGAGGAGTGATGTCCAGATCTCCCAACATCCTTTTCATGAGATTTCCCTTAGGAGTTAAGGTTCCCAGTCTCTCTTGCCTTAGCCTGCCTGACCTCTAGACTTCCCAAGTCAATCAAATGTTTCTGAAGATTCTTTTGAGACCCCTTTTCAACTTCTCACTATGATTGCTAATTAATATCAATTAAAATATTTTTATGAAATTCTAGTATTGTGTATGCATAAGTGAAGTAGTATATGTTAATAGGTGACTTTGTGTATGTCTCTGCATGTATGGATGTTCATGTCCTAACTTGCATACCAGTCCCTGTTCCTTCACTGCTAACATGTTGGGAGTACACTTTCATATAGGGTACATCTTTCTATTTTACACTGTCCTTTAGATTTCTATTACCTACCAAATTTACACCAATCAGTTTGGACCTATTGAGGAAGTGTTTATAGCCCCCCTGGTGAAATTGATCTCCTAGCTTTCTGGCCTCAATTTGGCTCCTGTTTTTGGCCTCTTCAGGCTGTTTTCTGGAGTGAGATAATCTAAGTGATAGTTGTCCACGAGTCTGATCTGTGCAGATTGGGGAAGAAGGCCTCTTACTTTAGATTACTTTAAAGAAAGAACTCCACTGATCTGCCCAGACTGCAAAAGGAAAGGGCACATGGACTCTACTCTGCTCAAGGGGTTATTCAGGATTCCTTTCCTATCCCGATTCCCAGAGCCCCTTTTGCAGCCCAAACAGGTCCCTTTGCACAGCTGAAAATTCTCTCCCCTTCTGTGGATAATTTGCATTTGCCTCTCCATCACTGAAAGCCCAACTGCTACTCAGCCCACCACCACCAAACAATTCTTGCCCCTGATTCTCCAAGGCTTGCCTCCTTTGGTCAAGAATTTGCCACCACTACCACATTGGGCACATCCAAAGCACATCTTTCCCCTCACTAGACCAGGAGTTTTTTGAAGGCAGGAAACACAGGCATGGCTTAGGCTGTCACCTCCAAACCTGAGGAAAATATTCAAGTAAGGCTCTGAGTGAAGGAGTTGGGGGTAATCCCCACTATTTCAGGAATGGAAATAATCAATTCAGGGAAGGCATTCGCTCAAGCTCACCATGCTCTGTATCCTAGACTGGCCCGAGCTGGAGGGTGTTTGGAGGTTTGTTTGCTATTCACTTAATCACACAGTTCTAACTGAAGACTCCCAAAACTGCCAGATTTGTGGGGAACTTGCCCACACGCGTTCAGGGAATACCTTCCCAGGGACCTGCAGCCCATGAAGCTTGGCTGTGGGAAGAAGAAAAGGCCAATATGGAAGCCAGCCAATCTAGCAGACAAGAGAGACCCGAGTTTTAGGCCTGGATATGCCCCTTCCTTGGCCATGTCCTTGTGCTCCTATTGGCCTCAGTTCCCCGTTTGCTCACGTTTCTCACACCGTTGGTCTCACATTGCACCAGAGGAGCTCTGAGCTCTCTTGTCACCTTCCATCCTAGCCAGACCTACAGGCCCACTGGGAAGTCCCTCCCACACCCGTCCCCACCTAGCTTAGCAACCTCCTACTCCAATTCTGTCTGACTGCAGCCTCCAGCCTGGAAGTTCTGTTTGTGGTCTTACCCTAAAGCCAGAATAAAGCCAGTGGGTCTTTCTGGACCTGCCTCCAGTGTCAGAGATGCCCCCATTCCACACCTGACCCATTACCCTGGAGTCCATGCTGTTGAAAGGGAAGGTCTGAAGGTCTGCTGGGTGCCATTTTCCATCTTTTCCCTATGTTTGGCACCTGTCCAGGTATCTTGGGGTTTGGTGTTTTCTAGCTACTTGTCACCCATGCTCAGGAATCTGAGCCTCGAGGGGGGATTGTAGAAAAGGCTTTGAACTTGTCCCCTGGCAGTGCTAATCTTTCCAATAACCACAATAACCACTAGGGTCCCACAAGTCAAGGGATCTGAGCCTGGTCAATGGGGACTTCCCACTGAGTACCAGTGGACAGCGACATCCATGTCTACTTATTGATCTATTTATTCATGTTTATTTTGCATGAAAACTTTTTTTTAGCAGCATACATCTCTTTTCTTCTCCCCATTTATTTATTTATTGAATTTATACTTTTACAAGAGTTTATTTTGTCTTCCACTAACATCCCAATTAAATATTTTTTTATTATTATTAAAGCTTTTTATTTTTCAAACATAGGCATGGGTAATTTTTCAACATTGATCTTTCCATAGCTTTGTGTTGTAAATATTCTCCTCCTTCCCCCCCAAGATGGCAAGTAATCCAATATATGATATACATGTTAAAATATATGTTAAATCCAATATATGTAAACATATTTGTACAATTATCTTGATGCACAAGAAAGATCAGATTGAAAAGGAAAGAAAATTAGTAAGAAAACAAAATGCAAATGAACAACAATAAAAAAAGTGAGAATGATATGTTATGATCCACATTCAGTTCCCACAGTCCTCTCTCTGGGTGTAGATGGCTCTCTTCATCACAAGATCATTGAAACTGGCCTCAGTCCAATTAAATAATTTTTAAAAATAAAGAAAACTCAGCAAAACAAATTCCTACATTGATTATATGCAAAAATGTATGCTAATAATGTATTCATTCCTCTCTAAGTTTTTCCTTCTGACTGAGCATAGAACTTATTCTACTTGCTATAAAAAGTTCTTCATCCTGGAAGTTCACTCCATCCATGGACTACTTTTCAAATTGGAAATGATCTCTGTCCCTGTAGCTTTTCATTGTGATTGGTTTCTTCTAATTGGTTCTTCTCAAAAGCTCCATATAAAGAAGATATCAAAGGTAACGATGTCTTTTTTCCCCTCCAGGAATGACTCTCCACAAAACTGCCTATCATTGCCCCAACATTGGGTTCTCTTAATCCCAATATGTTTTTTACTCCTTTTTATATGTTGTCTTCTCCATTAGCTTATGGAAGGGACTGTCTTTCTGTTTTTATTAGTTCTCTCTATGCTTAAAATAATGTTTAGCACATGGGAAGCCCTTAAATGTGGTGATCTTCTTCTTTAAAATATAAGAATTCTCTCTGAGAGAAAGCAGGTTTCTTGGAGAGGTTTTCTGGAGGCAGCCTTAGTCTCAGTTGAAATAAATAATTACTCCAAAATCGCAGCCAGCTGATAAAAGAGTTCAGATCTTTTATTGTGTCCTTCAATATAGCCTTTAGCTCAGAGGCCTATCTCTCCACTTGGTTCTAAGAGCTCCGTCCAAATGCCTCCAAATCCAAAGGTTTGTCCTTCCGACTCCAGCCAGCACCAAGGTAGACGATATGATGAATCTCTCTTGCCTCGAAGATAGGGCTTGTGGGCTTTCTTCCAGAGTGCTCCTCTCTGACTCCTGGAAATGCTCCCAAGTAACTCTTTCAAGTGGCTTACTGAAGCTGTATTTATGCTACTTCTCCGAGAGTGGGATTGTGGGATATCTCTCAGCATGCTCTCTGGCCCTAAGGGAGGTGTGAATTCAGATATCTCATACTAATCCCTGAAATCTCCCAAACGTGTGAACTCCATTGAGTACTTAGATACTTATGAGCTCCCTAAAGTCGTGAACACAAGCATCATTTCCATCAGTTGTACTTAGTACCTTGTTTCAAGTTCTGCCCCAAAATATCTCCTTATAAGATCAAATCAATCATGTTGAACCATGCCAAATTGGATAATTATTGTCTCTATCAACTCCAATGGCTTAACACTTTGTAAAGATTCCAACACTTAAATATAACTTTTCTTTCTTTCTTTAATAGTATTTTATTTTTTTCCAAATACATGCAAAGATAGGTTTCAATATTCAAATTGGCAAAACCATGTGTTCTAAATTTTTGTCCCTCTCCCCACTAAACCTCTAGACAGCAATCAATCCTATATAAGTTAAACCTCTGCAATTCTTCTAAAGATATTTCTATGTTCATCATGATGCACAAGAAAAATCAGATCAAAAGGAAAAAAAAACTAAAAAAACAAACAAACAACAACAATAACTTCAAATAGGTAAAAATAGTATGCTTTGATCCACATTCAGTCTCCATAGTTTTCACTGGATGCAGAATTCACTTTTATAAGGCAGGGGAACCCCTCCCAGCAATGATACCCCTCCCTCCACTGGTCCCCAACAAGCATAGCCCTCACTCTTCTCTTTGATGTCAGCATTCCTCCCCCAATCTCTCTCTGCTCATTTTCCCTAATCACCCTAATAAAACCTATTGGCTTTGTATATTCTTATCCAAGAGTATTCACATATTTTCTTGTTATATCCTGATAAGGGAGCACCAAGATTCTCTCTCTCTCTCTATTCCTGTTTATGAGTACTCAGTTATTCCTTATAAAATCATATAAGAAGAATTCATAGATTTCATTAATTTATGTTCTACATATTCATATATGAATCATATAGGAATAATGTAACACATAATTATGATAATACATCCATATTTTCATATTCATATTCTTTATTCATATATGTGGATTCATAAATTCTCTATATATTCACATATATGAGTACTCACATATTTCTTTATATGCCTCATCGATTTTTCTCTCCACATATGTAAATACTGATTCTCTCTACATTCATATAAATATATATATACACACATACACATACTTAAATATTTTATCTCTTCACATATTTGTGCACAGATAGGCACCTATGTCCTCTCTATTTGCTTATGAATCCCCTATTTTCTCTATTTCGCATATATCAATATACAGCAGATATAGGCATGTTAATATGTTTAAGAACACATAGACAAAATGAATTCTTATTTATGGACAGCACAAGAGACCATAGGAATATATGAACCAATAGAGAGAGCATATCAGTAACTCCTATATAAGACTACAGATAGAAAAGTGATTGCTCAAAAATTACAATATAGTAATATTCATATCTGAGGAGTTATGTCCCAATCTTCTACCAGCCTTTCCTGAGAAATTTTACAAATGAATTTGTGTTCTTTGGCCTTGACTGCCAGAGCTGTTCTTTAGTAAATTAGTAAATTGTTTCTTAAGACACTTTGGATTCCCATTTTCAGTTCATCACTAGGACAAAAATGCATTTCAATTAAAATTCAATATAAAATTATTGTATTTTGTATGTGTGTGTGTGTGTGCGTGCACTTGCACACAATCTTCAGTTCACATTTGCTATTCAGTCATCAGTAAGACACTGGCGTAGGACAGGTGGGAGTGAGTTTTAATGTAGCTGCAGCTTTTTCTGTTGGGCTTTCTCGTAGCTCTGTATTACCCTGGCATTTATTCATGTAAGTTAGGGATTGAAATGACCACCTACTGGGCCTCTGGTTATAGCCCTTGTGCGGAAGTTTCTATTCCTCCATTTCTGGCCTCCCTTTGACAAACCATAGGATTTGGCTCCTGTTTGGGCCTCTTTGGGTCTCTGGCAGCAGGGGCCGAGCTTAGTGATAGATGCCCGTGAGGCTGAGCGGTGCAGGCTGGGGGAGAAGCCTTCTTTCCCTGGTGGGCATAACCACACTGACCTGCCCAGTGTGGGAAAGGTCAGCACACCTGAGCTCAGGTTAAGAGCTTATGGAGGCTCCCTTCCTTTCCCTGGGCCCCTTCTGCCACCCAGCCTGCCCCTTCTGCCCTGACTCCAGTATTCACCTCTGCTCCTGTCAACAATTTCCACCTTCTTTCCTATCCCTGAAAGCCCAACTCAGCTGCTGCCCACATCCAGCAAGCCCAAGGGCTCATCCCCATATCACAAAGCTCTCTCTCCAGAGCCCGGCCCTTTGTCACCGCTACTGCATGTCCACCATGTCAAAGGTGCCCCTCTCCCTTCCCCGCCAGGACAGAAACTGGGACCTGGCCAGGCTTCTCCCTCCAAGCCCCAGGAAAGTGTTCAAACAGGGCCCTGAGTGAAGCAGCTGGGGGCCATTCTCCTTTTTCAGAAAGGCAAGAATCACATTCAGGCAAGGCATGGGATTCGCTCGGGCTCGGCCTGCTAGCTGTGTGTGCTGGGCTGGCCCAGAGGTGGGGGAGAAAGGGAGAGCCCCATAGTTCTGACTGAAGACTCCCAGGACCCCTGGCTCCATGGGGAACCTGCCACCTGCTTCTGACCATCACTTTCCCAGGGACTTTAGGCCATGAAGCTTGGCTGTGGGAGGAGGAAGAGGACAAGATGGAAGCCAGCTAGCCTGCCAGGGCTCCAGGTCTGGCTCTGCCCCTTCCTGGCTGTGTCTCTGCCCTGCTCTTGGCTTCAGTTGCCCTTTTTCCCCAAAGGAAGAGCTTGGACCAGTTGAGCTCTGAGGTCTCCCTCCATTCTGTTCCCCAAATATAAGTCCTGTGAGACTCCATTCCCATAGCGATACACCTAGCCCCCAACCCACTCCTCCAACTGCTAGTCTAATGGTTTCCCTGGGGACAGCCCCCATTCAGCTAGTTCTGCCCCTATTCTAGCCATACAGACTGAAAAGAAGTCCGTGGCTCTTCCCGGACCTGTTTCTGGAACCACATGACCACACCTGAATCTCACTGGGACAGTCACGCCTCTGAGCCCTGGAGCTGGAAGGCAGAGATGAGCTAGGGACCATCTCCCTGCCATGGGCAGGAGTCCTGGGCTCTGGCTTCCTGTCCTCTTTTCTCCCATCAGGGAAGCTTTGGGCTGGTCCCTCAGCCTGTCTCTCTTCTCAGATATTCACCCCCAGCCATCGGGCTCCTGCTAGCAGTCAGGGGGAACTGAGTCTGGAAAAGGTGGACCCCCCACTGAGCGCCTGTAGTTGGTGACATCAGCACCCACCTGCGGGAGGCCAGGAGTCCCCCTACTCAGAACTTCACCCCATTCCCCACTGACCCCAACACACATCCCACTGACCCGACTCCCAGCAGTCAGCCTCCCTCCTCTCCACTGCCTTTCAGGCTCATTTTCTCCTCCCCTATTCAGTCTCTGGCTCATTTTTCCTTCTCCCAAAGACTTTGTCTTGCTCATTTCCCTTTCCCCACTGCTACTACAAGTAGTTACAGCTGCCGGGGGGGGGGGGGGGGGTGTTCCTGACTGTTGTCACTGATGGAGCTGGCAGGGAGGGAGAAGAACCCCTCTAACAATTCTAACAATCCGTTTTTCAAATTCAATCAGGTGGACACAGGGACT